>NW_027526077.1:900000-1184576 GCF_052094955.1 Ictidomys tridecemlineatus | reverse complement strand
ATTAGAAGCTTCTCCATCTGCTCAAGCTTCCTCAGCCCCTTCCCTTGGTGAGCTCTTACTCAGGAAACCACTCACATGTCACCTGCTCTGGAAGTCCTCCCTCATTTCCTCCGTCTGTGTAGGAGTCCTCCTCTCTGTTCTCCATGTAATAATGCTCCCCTATGTGAGATTGGCTATAACAACCTCCATCACACAGAGCCATAATGGCCCATGTACATGTCTACCCTCCCCAGAGACCGTGATACTAGCCCTGGATGTGACCTATCGTAAGCACTCAATACAGTCTCTGAGGAATAAATAATTTAATAGATACTTCCCTCTCTGGGTCTCAGTGTCCTCATCTGTAAAATGAAAAGGTTGTGGTGGAAGTTTTCCAAGAACAATTTCACCTCTACCCAATCTCTGTCTTTCTCTCCGCCCCCCTCTACTCCCCCTTCTTTTTCTGGAGAGCAAGGAGAGTAAATAGAGTAAACCAAGACAAATCATTAATTAAGAAAGTAGTCATGAGCTGGCTACAGGTCCTTAGCTAACAGGACACAACGTGATACTGGTGTCATTGGGTGAGCTGGATGGGACAGAAGATCCCATCAGTCAAGGTTATCCAAAGGGTGTCTATTTGGCAAGAGGAATTCAAATCTTCCAAAGAGGGGCAGGGAGAGTCAAAACATTTTCAGGAACCAAAGCCAAAAAAGAGGCAGGAAGTGTAATTGGGTGTGAACGGAACAGTTGGGGCTAAGGAGCCATGGTGGACCAGGACCTTCATGAGCAACGCTGGAGATGGAGACTCAGGAACATCATGATGTTGTCAGCAGGCTCTGGGGACCATGCCCCAAAGTAAATCAACCAGAATATATGCATTACCCATGAATGAACCCCTCAAGACACTCCTGCCTTGGACAGTTTCCTGGGAATAATCAGGAGTGAGCAAGTAGGAAGCCCAAGTGGGTAGCAGGGTCCCTAAGGGAAGCTGGAGACTGAAATGCCACTGTCTTTAGAGGAAGGACATACACCCTCAATCTAGACTCTCAACTATGCAAATGCCTTCCCTGAGAATCACAATTGTCTACATCTCAATGCCCATGTATGGCCCCCACACTCTGACATGTCAACAAAGCCCACCTCAGAGACTTATGGACACACATGCACTTCTTTTCTATTTTGATTGACATTTACTAAGTATGTGGCACCCATTGGGGTCATTAGATAAAGAAGCTACAGACCCTGCCCTCAAGGAATTCAGAGTGCACATTAACATAGGTATACAAATGACACTACACACACTCCTGTCATCCAACGTGTGTTCACACACACCTGCACATATATATCCCCTACATTCTCCGAGAGGCCCGCAGACAGACAGTCACATGTGAGTGTGCACTCACATGCCCCCCATGAATCCCAGGAGATGGGCTTGTAGGTGGCTTCCCAGCCACCAAGGTTTAGTCAGCAGGTTGTAGAACTTGCCAAAACGACACCTTCTTCCATTTGCACATTCAATGTAGAAATGCAACTCTATACTTCTTCCTGCAAGAGAGACCTTCTGGATCTTTTATGGGGACATTCTTTTGTGGCAATCTTGTTAGCTGGCATTTATAGGGATTCAATCAATAAATTAGATGCTGCTTATAATGATGCATTGCTGGCTCACACTGGCTTAAGAGCTCTGAGGTTTCAAAGCCAAAATTGGAAGTTTCATCCTCTTCTTACACACACACATACACATGCACACCCTCCATTGCATAAAATGTCACTTTCGCCATGATGGAAGTTAGCTTCTTCTTTGCTTCCCATGGAGAAAACTTGATGTGCGGTGGGGTCAGGGGGTTGTAGGCTTACCTTCTCAGCTAAATTTCTTTAAGTTGGAATCTCCTGAGATGAATGAATGGAACCATGATACATGTTGCTTTTCTGCCCCTGGGGGGAAGAGAAAAAGGTCTGGATTCAGGCATTGAGAACTCTCCTTCCCTCACTCAAGTACCCAAGCTTACCAGCCACAACCCAACAGTAAGTATATTTAAAGGTGAAGACTCTCTGTGCCCCACACCAAGCTGTCAGATCCCATTTGCCCAACCAGTATGTCATGATCCCCCCACTAGACTAAAATATTAGAAGCCCATTTGAAGCAAGATGATGGACAGGGCACACTAGAAACCTCACCCACATCTGAGCCTAGAGGCTAAAGCCCTGGGCTGACACAGGCACTGGGAAATCCCATCAGTTCTGTCAAGAAAATCTGTGTCCAGCCAGAGGTTCTGTCTGAAGGAAGAACACAGTAACCTTTGAAGCCTCCTAAGGAAGGAGAACCTGCCCTAAGCTGGAAATGGGGATATGATCCTATTAGACTGTCCATATTGCATCTCTTTTGACATCTCCAATGAGCTCTTCCTCAGTCATATACACATCCCTTTTGAAAGCACATAGAATTTCTCATGTTCTAAACCTTCTTGGGGCCCCAGGAGTTGCAAGGGTCCTCTCTGCCCAGGCTCCATCATTCCTACTCGGGGGTATCTTGCTCACTTTCCCAGGCTATGGAAATGAGCCACCTTCCCTCTGTCTTCCCCAGATGCTCACCAGCACCTTGTTCTCTGGCTCTTCTCTCTGAGTCTCCCCTTCCCTGGCTCATTGATAGGCAGGGGAAAAAATGTACTTGATAGAGCTTCTTGGTCTGTTAAGACCTGTACATGGGCTCTTGACATGCTGAGAGCCCTTTGCTTCAAAACCCTTGTTTTGTTGATTTCAAGAGCCTGTGATGAAATTTAAAAGTCGGTGTTGGGCTCAATTGCATGCCACTTGTTGACACAGTAGCCATACCTGACAAGAGCAGCTGATAGAAGCTGCCCTCCGCCATGGGCTCGCTCAGTGGGGGCAGAGGAGAGGCAGGAATCACGTTAAACACTTGGAACAAAACACATCTCTTTATGCTTCACCATATTTTCCTGCTGCATGGATAAGAAACTAAACCACACAATAAAGGATTTTTTTCTGTTTCAATGGAAGTGTGTTCAGGGTGGGGCAGGAACAGAGCAAAGTGGGGTTGGGGGAAGAAGTATTGGCAGTTTCACAAAGGTGGCAAGTAACCCTTAAACTGGGCATCTAAGGGTTAGAAGTAATTCTCGAAGCTGGCAGAGGTTCTTGTATCTGGGGGAAGGAGAACGTTGGGATGATTAGTACTGGGATACATTTTGGTGTGGAATCCTGTGTTTGAGTTCTGTGCTACTTTCTAGGAGGGCCACTATTATGGTTTAGATCTAAACATCCCCCCAATAGAGCTCCTGAGTGCTTGGTCCCCTGTGGGTTGTGCTACTGGAAGATGGTGGAAAGTTCAGGAGGTGGGTCCTTGTAGTACTCACCAGGCTAGTGACTAATAAATACTTACTATTAGGTCATGGGTTAAATGAGACAATGTCTGCACACGGATTTCACATGGTGCCTGCCATAAAGAGGGATGTGCGTGTGAATCCATCCTGTTCAGGAGTTGTTTGTCCAAATGATCACTGAATGGGAGAGGCAGGGCAAACTCCTATTGGATATTCCTTCCTGGGAACCTATGCAGCCTGCGTGAACCAAGGCCCCTGCCTCCCCTCACTGGCTCCGCCTGCAAACTGAAGAGGGGCAGGGATGATGGATACAGGAAAGGCACCGAGGCGGTCAGGGCTTAGGAGCTTTGCAATGGGGCTGTAATGGTCTGTAATTGCTTTTCCAATTGGCCTCCAAGTTGGAATAACCTCATTACGTGAGCTACTGAACCTTGTGGCTCAGCCTGAGAGGAAGGTGTTATGGGGGATCTATTTCCTTTCATACAGCCCTGCATTTCACACACTTCCCTCCATGGAAACCTTCCTGTGTGGAGGGACTCCTGCTTCTTGGACTGTCATGAGCGTGGGATAGGAATGCCGTTGATTTGTGCTTCCCTTTTTTATATCTTTAGTCGATATATTGCTGAGTGTGTGTGTGTGTGTGTGTGTGTGTGTGTGTGTGTGTGTGCAGTTTTGTTCTTCCAAGGTGGAATGTGTTGTGTGTGTGTGTGTGTCATTCTGGGGACCAGACCCAAGATCTCTTGCATGCTAGGCAAGTGCTCTACCACTGAGCTACATTCCCAGCCCAAGTTGGGACTTTTAAGGAGGTGATACATTAATCCTTCAGTGCACCCCAAATAATCTTTTTTTATATGAAAATGTTCATCTTTCTAAACACCAATGTAGCAATATTTTCTGTCCTGTAAGAGAAGATCCCAGGACTCCACTGCTAACCCATATTGTTTGAATTTAGAGAAATCACTTCTCTTCTCTATGGCCAAATTCCCCCTTCTGTACTGTGGACTAGTGGCACCTTCTCAAAAGGCCTCATGGAGCTATTGTGAGCATGAAATGAATTCTGAAGGCATCTTTGAGAAGGGAGACACATAGCTGTAAAGCAGTATGGTGTTCTGACCAGTGTTTCCAAACTTGGCTACATATCAGAATCACCTTGCATCTTTAAGAACTCCTGATGCCTCCTGATGCCCACCCACTCAATTTTAATATTACTCAGTGCTGCTTGGGTACCACCAAGGCATCAGTTTTGAAAGTTACCTGAGAGGTTGTAATGTGCAGCAAAATTTGGGGACCACCAGAATAGACTGCGCCTTCCTTGTGATGACCTCCTCCAAATTCCCTGAAACGTCAAGACATCCCCTAGCCAGAAATAGCCTAAGACTGTTTGGCCCACTGCCAAGAACTTTCTCAAATCTTTGCCCCAGTGAACTGACTCCTAATGAACCGTGAATGAGCATTAAAAATATTTCATAGTTCGATTTTACAGGTGATTTTTTTTGCAATTGCATAAATTTAGTAAACCTGTGAGAAATAAAAAGCAGAAGATTAATGTCAGGGCATGAGGAAGATAAATCTAAAGTCCCTTCCTACTCAGGCCTCCCACCCAAGGTGTGAGATCAGCAGAAGGGAGCTTAGTTCTTCAGGGGTTGCGAGATCAGTCCTGGCTTTGTTAAAAGGGTTTTCAAGACTGAGTTCATGTTCTGCAGAAGTATTTGCTGTGATCTATTAGTGATGTCTGCTCAGGTGCCAGATGGGAAAGGAGCAACCCAAAGAGCAAGTCAAAGAGCTTCATGCACTGAGAAGTTCTAAGGCCAACTTCTTACTATGGGATGGCAGCTGTTATTCCTTCATTAAAGTAAATTGTGTCATCCTTAGGCTTTGAGACTGGGTTTACTACTATATTATGTAAGCCTCTGTGGGGTGTCAGTCTGTGGCATTTGGGTATAACTTATTCATGTCAGCTCCTGGGCTCCGTGTGCACAGGGGATGCAGGAAAAAAAAGATCTTATGTTTATCGCCCTTTTATGTTAATTTCCTCTTACCCTTTCTTCCCTTTATAAGAGTGATCCTAGGAAAGGCACACTCCGTCCACCACTCAATGATAGGGTAAGTTCTAGGTAATGGCACTCAGCGATGTGTGCATGAGACACCTGTGAAGCCTCATAGTGGAGGGGTTGCCCAGTGCAGGCTTGGTCACCATCTCCTGGGTGCCCTTGGCTTCCCAGTTTATTCAGCTCTAAGCACACACTTGACTGGGCTCAGGTGCAGATAAGGGCTCGAATATTCACGTGGAGGTCTGAGAACTAAGGACCCTCAGGTGATCAGGACTAGGCTGAGAGGCAGATCATTGAGTTATGCAAAGGATAAAGTATTGCTGAAGCAGCCAGTTGGACCTAGATTGTCTCAGACAGTTTCTCAGTCCTAATTCTAATGGGAAAAGGAAGGGAACTCAGGACTCCCTACTGCTTGGCTACTAGAGCCAGCCATTGATTCTACAGTGGGAGAGAACCTGGCTTTTATTTTTCCCCCTCTGTACAAAGTACAAGAGGGTAGCAGAGGTTCCAAGAAATGTTGGCTCAAAAAGAAATGAAAACAAATAAATGATTTTGAAAAATGAAAGTGGAAAGACAGGATTTAGAATCTGAGTGAGATGGGATCTCAAGAAGAAGTACATTAAAGAGCAAAGAGGGCAGGAGAGGAGGGGATGGAGGTCAGAGGGAGTGGTTCTAATACTGGCTGAGTAATTCACAATATCCAGAAAGCATGGTGTAAGACTCCCCCCATGTATAATCTCATTAATGCCATTCACACTGTGAGGGAAATAATTAAATAAATGGTATAAAGTACTATCATCTATCATCCACATTTTGCAGATGAGGAAACAGGCACAGAGAGGTGAAGGATACATACACAGAAAACAAGAGCTGATAAAGAAGAGACCTCTCCCAAGATGATCCATGATTCAATGCAAACCCAATCAAAATCCCATGAAGTTATTTTGTAGATATTGGCAAACGGATTCTAAACTTTATATGGAAAGACAAAAGACCCTGAATAGCCGACACAACACTGAAAGAGAAGAATGAATCAGAGGATGGATGGTACCCAGTTCCAAGATTCACTATGAAGCTATAGTAATCAAGACAATATGGTATTGGCAAAAGAATAGACATAGATCAATAAATATTGATCTACTGAGAGCCCAGGAATAGACCACATATATGTATAGTCAACTTATCCTTGACAAAGGCATTGTGGGAAGCAATACAACTGAGAAAAGATAGTCTTTTCAACAAATGGTCATTTATATGTAGAAAAATGAATTGAGATGCAGGCCATATACCATTCAGATTCTAATCATTGAACTCACAGGCCTAAATGTAAAACATAACATTATGAAACTTCCTTTTTTTAAAAAAAATTCCTTTGTTCTTTTTAGTTATACATGACAGTAGAATGTATTCTGACACATTATACATACATGGAATATAACTTCCCATTTTTGTGGTTGTCCATGATGTGGAGTTACACTGGTCATGAATAAATTTATGAATATAGGAAACTCATGTCTAATTCATTCTACTTTCTTTCTTCTTCCCATCCCTCCTCACATATTTTTGTTCCCCTTTGTCTAATCCAAATTACTTCTATTCTTCCCTGTCCTCCCACATTGTGTGTTATCATCCATCTATCAGGAGAACATTTGGCCTTTGTTTTTTGGGAGATTGGCTTATTACACTTAGCATGATGGTCTCCAGTTCCATCTATTTACCAGCAAATGCCAAATCCTTATGGCTGAGTAATACTCCATTGTGACTATATACCACATTTTCTTTGTCCATTCATCTGTTGAAGGGCACCTAGGTTTGTTCCATAGCTTAGCTATTGTGAATTGATGTGGCTGCATCACTATAGTATGATGATTTTAAGTCCCTTGGGTATATGCTGAGGAGTGGGATAGCTGGGTCAAATGGTAGTTCCGTTCCAATTTTTTGAGGAATCTCCATACTGCTTTCAAAAGTGGTTGCACCAATTTGTAGTCCCGCCATCAATGTATCAGTGTACCTTTTCCCCATATCCTCACCAACATTTATTGTTACTTATACTCTTGATAATTGCCATTCTGACTGGAGTGAGATGAAATATCAGTGTAGCTTTAATTTTCATTTTCTCTAATTGCTAGAGATGCGGAACAATTTTCTATAATTTTTTGACCCATCATATCTCTTTTTCTGTGAAGTGTCTGTTCATTTCCTTTAATCCATTTATTGATTGGGTTATTTGGGTTTTTGGTGTTAAGTTTTTTGAGTTCTTTATATATCCTGGAGATTAATGCTCTATCTGAGGTGCATGTGGAAAAGATTTTCTCCCATTCAGTGGGCTCTCTCTTCACATTCTTGATTGTTTTCTTTGCTGTGAAGAAGCTTTTTAGTCTGATACCATTCCCTTTATTGATTTTACTTCTGGCAATTTAGTAGTCTTAGTGAGGAATCTGGTCCCTAAGCTGACATGATGGAGATTTGGGTCTACTTTATCTTCTAGTAGGTGCACAATCTCTGATCTAATGCCTAAGTTCTTGATCCACTTTGAGTTTAGTTTTTGTGCAGGGTGAGAGATAGGGGTCTAATTTCATTTTGCTACATATGGATTTCTAGTTTTCCAAGCATCATTTGTGGACAAGAGGCTATATTTTCTCCAATGCAGGTTTATGGAACCATTGTCTGAGGTAACTGTATGCATGTGGGTTTGTATCTCTGTCCTTTATTCTGTACCATTGGTTTTTGAGTCTGTTTTGGTGCCAACACTATACTGTTTTTGTTACTATAGCTCTGTAGTATAATTTAAGGTCTGGTATTGTGATGCCTCCTGCTTCACTTTTCTTGCTGAGGATTGCTTTGGCTATTCTGGCACTTTTATTTTTCCAAATGAATTTCATGACTGCTTTGTCTATTTCTATGAAGAATATCATGGAAATTTTAATAGGAATTGCATTCAATATGTGTACCACTTTTGGTAGTATGACCATTTTGACAATATTAATTCTGCCTATCCAAGAACATGGGAAATCTTTCCAACTTCTAAGGTCTTCTTCAATTTCTTTATTTTTCTTTAGTTTTCATTGCAGAGGTCTTTGACCTCTTTTGTTAGAGTGATTCTCAAATATTTTATATTTTTTGAGACTATTGTGAATGGGATAGTTTCCTAATTTCTCTTTCAGTTGATTCATTACTGATCTATAGGAACACAATTGATATTGATTTATGTGTGTTAATTTTATATTCTGCTACATTACTGAATTAATTTATGAGTTCTGAAAGTCTTTTGGTGAAGTTCTTTTTTTTTGTTTTTGGTATTCCAAATAAAGAATCATGTCATCAGCAAATAGAGGTAGTTTGAATTTTTCTTTTCTTATTATTATCCCTTTAATTTCTTTCTTCTGTCTAATTGCTCTTGCCATTTCAAGGAATATGTTGAATAGAAGTGGTGAAAGAGGACATCCTTGTCTTGGTCCAGTTTTTAGAATGTTTTCAAATTTTCTCCATTTAAAATGGTATTGGCCTTGGATATATATATATATATATATATGGCTTTTTCAATGTTGAGGTATGTCCTACTATCTCTAGTTTTTCTAGTACAAAACAATAAAATTTCTACAAACTAATATGTGAGAAAATCTAGACAAATGAGGATTGGGCAATGACTTTTTGTATACCGTATCAAAATCATGGTCATGAAAGAAAAAATTGATAAACTGGGACTTTGTTAAAATTAAAAATTTTCTGCTTTGGGGAAGGTAAGTTCAAGAAAATAAAAGAAATGCCACAGAGTAGGAAAAAATATTTTCAAAAGATATATCTGATGAAGAACTGTTATCTGAGATATGCAAAGTACTCTTAAGATGTAACACTAAAAAAGCAAAGTCTTATTTTAAAAAGTGGGCCAAAAATCTTAACAAGATCTTCACCAAAGAAGACATAGAGATGAAAAACAAATATGCATATGAAATGACATTCAGCATCCTGTCACCAAAGAAATTCAAATTGAAACAGAAATGAGATAACACTATGCACCTGTTTGAATGGCCAAAATCCACAACACTGACAATGCCAAATGCTGACTGAGATGTGGAGCACAAGGAACTTTCATTCATTGTTCCTGTGAGTGCAAGATGATACAACCAGTTTGGAAGATAATTTGGCAGTTTCTTTATATATATATATATATAAATCTTCCTGTATGAACCAGCAATCATGTTCCTTGATAGTTACTCCAAGGAGTTGAAAACACATCCACAAAATTCTGCACCCAGGGTTTATAGAAGCTTTGCTCATAATTGCCAAAAATTTAGATGTCCTTCCATAGATGAATAGATAAATAAATGATGCTACATCTAGACAATGGCATATTAATCAGCACTAAAAAAAATGGTTACCAAGCCATGAAAAAACATGGAAGAAACTTAAGTTCACATTATTCAGTGCTACCTACTGTATAATTTCAACTGTATGACATTCTGGAAAAGGCATAACTATAGAGAAAGTAGAGGAGTCAGTGTTTGACTGGGAGTAGGGGGCAGGGAGGGATGAATAGGTGGAATACAGAGCATATACTGTAATGGTTGGTACATGTCATCTTACAGGTTTTCAAACCCATAGAACATATAACACCAAGAGTGAGCCCTGGTGTAAACTGTGGATGCTAAATGATAATGATGTGCCCATGGCGTCAGCAGTTATGACAAGCTCCCCAGTGTGATAAAAGATGGAAGGGAAGGCTAGGCATGAGTGGAGGCAGAGGGTGTATGAGGAGCCTCTGTGCCTTCTGCTCAATTTTCCCAGGAATGTAAAACTGTTCTAAAATATAAAATCTATTTTAAAAGAGACAGCAAGAGAAAGAGAAGATGATGCCCACTACCACCACCACCAAGAAACACTGATCTGTTAGTGGTTCCCAGGGACTCCTTTCTCTCTCTACCTTAGCTCCAACTGTTTTCTTCCACTGTTATTTCTTCTCCTCGACACCCCTGTCTCTCCATCCAACTGTAAATCCATGTTCACCTTTTCAAACTCCAACTCAGGATCACTTCTTATAGAATGTCCTTAGCCACCCTTTTCATTCATTGCTCCATCCACCCATCCAACCATCCATCTATCCATTCAGTATTCTTGAATTAGATGTCTCTCTCTTACCAGACATGACTCTAGGCAGAGAGATACAGATGGGGAGCCAGCCCTCAAGGAACTTAGTGTAAAGAGAAGACCGATTTTAAGCCAAGAGCCAGACCCATAATTGTATAGTGACCACTTGTAATTGATTTAAGAAGAAAATATAGGATACTCTGGGAGGGTATAAAAAAAAAAGAGTACTTAATTAGATTGGATCAACAAGACTTGCAAGAATTGCGAGCCAAAGCATTAGGAATGCTGGTGACAATGGCATTGCCTAACATTATTGTTTTCTCTGTGCCAGGTGCTTTCCAAGCTCTCTGTGTGTATTAGCTCATTTAATCTTCCCAACAAGCCTATAAGGTGGGCATTATCATTATACTCACTTGCAGATGAGAAAACAGAGGCACTGAGAGGTAAACTAACTTTCCCTCAAATTGCTCAGCTAATAATAAGCAGGAAAGTCAGTATTTGTATGCATCCATTGAATGCAGACCCCCTACCTTTATTGAGGGAAGGAAAAAAACCTGTATGCATTAGGGAAAGAATAGAGGGCAGTGGTGAGGTAGGAGGAAGACTGCTGAGCTCTCAGGCCCTTGAAGGGTTTTAGACCTGGTTCTAAGTGTGAAGCCTCTCATTCACACACAGGGTTTGAGTAAGGGAACAATAGAATTAGATTTATTTAAAAGTATAGGGTGGAACTGGACTTGGTGGCTCATGCTTGTAATCCCAGCAGCTCAGGAGGCTGAGGCAGAAGGATTCCAAGTTTGAGGCCAGCCTCAGCAACTTAATGAGAACCTGTCTCAAAATTAAAAAAAAAAATACAAAGATCTGGGGATGTAGCTCAGTGGAAAAACACCCTTGGGTTCCATCTCCAGCATTAAAAAAAATAGTAGACAGTCCCTACAGTGAATGGATGTGGGGGAGAGAGAGATTAGAAGTGAGGTTGGGTGAGTTTAGGGAAAAGGAAGAGTCAATGAGAAAGGAAAAGAACGAGAAGGGGATGAGAGAAAGGGAGAGAGCGGGACTGGATCAGTCCCTCTGCTCCACCCACACATTCTCCAGGTGTCTTTGTGTTGTAATTGGTCAATTTTGTCCTTGTCTCTCCTGCTAAGCTCCAGCCGAGTGGCAGGTGTGCTGTGCACCCCGCTCTTCATCTGCAGCACCTAGCTGGGGCTTGACACAGAAAAGGCTCCCAGTACATGTTTGTCAAATGTCCACTTTATGAATGAAACCCCTAACGACTGTACTGGACTGCCTGCACCTACTCAGACGCCGCCTCCAAATCCTACCCCATGCTCAGGACCCAGAGAGCTCGCCCAAGCAGCGTGCACTCTCCACCCAACCACTGACTTAATCACATCAGGGAAAAGCACCCCTCAGTCTGGGTGCCTGGCATCCTGTGGAGAGAATGAGTGGCAGGTGGAGAGTGTCCACGTTTTCCTGGCACACAGTGGGGAGATGCTGTCTGCCACCATCTTGGCTAGCTATGGGTCCCCTCTGCCTTTGAGCTGATGGTGAAGCAGATGTGTAGGCAAGATGGCCAGCTTTGTCTTTCAGGTGGAGGGAGCTGCCTTGTCAGTAAGTCAAATCAGTTTTCAGATTGGGATGCGATATTTATCACAGCAGTGACAGGATGCAAACAGGAGACTGGCATGTCGGGTACTCTGCAGATGCTGTCACTGTGGTTAAAACATGCAACTTCATGCACAGAACTGTGGGCAAAGAGCCTCCAATTGGAATCAACTCAGAAGCCAAATTCCTGACAGCCTGAAAGCTGGAGAGGGAGACTAATGGCCAAAGAGGAGGCTTCTTTGGCATGAGAGCTCATCTGGGAGCCAGGGAAACCAGAGAGCCCTGCCTTCTATGCAGACAGGCCCTATAGATGACGAAGGAGGGTTGTAGTTATTCAGAAGGCCTGTGCTTGACACCAGGTTTGGGAATTGAGAGATTTGCATCGCTAAAGAATTCATCACAGTTTCCTTTAAGGAGCAGCCTCCTTAACATCGGACAGTAGGATCCTGGGGACAAAATCTCATGTACTTTTCAGGAACCTTTAGATGGCACAAAGCATGAGTTGGTGAACTATGGCCCACAGGCTCAACCAGCCGGCCGCCTATCTTTGGTTTGTCAGCTGAGATTGTCTTATAGTTGGAAATGGTTGAAAACAAACTTTTTAAAAAAGAATAGCATTGGGAGGCATGTGAGAGTTATATAAATTTCCAGTGTCAGTATTCATAAATAAAGTCTTGTTGGAACAGAGCCAACACTCATTTGTTTCAGTATTGTCTGTGTCTGTTTTCATGCCGCAACAGGGCTGAGTAGTTGTCACAGAGTCTGTGTGACCGGCACAGCCTGGAATAGTCACCATCTGGCCCTTGACAGAAAAAAAGTTTGCAGAGCTTTGGTTTGCATGATGAATTCTTGATCCTATCCGCATGAGCATTTCCCTGTGTTCAGTGGGACCTGAGAGCCCCTGCAAGTGGCCCCTCTGGGAATGAGTGGGTGATAAGGGCTGTGTTTGCAAGAACGGTGGCCCCTAAGGGAGAACATTAAATAGAAAATAACATCCATAGGGTAGTTCTCTTGACTGCTAAGCATGTAAACATGTGTGTTTTGCATGTGGGTTCACATGGAGTAAGGACTCTAGATGAGATCAATATTTTTGCAAAGTGTGTTCCATGTAATACTAGATCCAAGCAAGTTGTAGATGTGATAAGATGAACATGGACTTGGTGGTCAAATAAGTGTGAGAAGCCCTGGGTGAGCAGCAAGGCAGCTTTCTTCACAGCAGGCCTGGGGTTGGGGGGTTCCAGGTGCTGTGATCACCCTGACTTCCTGAAGAGGAACCATCAGAAGCAGCATTCTTCCACCCACTTGGCTGCAGAGAGTATTTATAGTAATGCTAAGCTACTCTTGCATGATCACAGGTCCTCAGCTGCTGCCAGGTCCTTTACTCACCAGGCATTTAGCCCATCTGCCAGTCAGGAACATGGACACTTGGTAGATGGTAAGACCTGTCCAAGCTTCTGAGATGCCATGGGAAGGTTTCCTTGGAAGAGTTGACAGGATCTTTGAGACTGGCTGGTGTCATAAGTGGCAAATGGGAACTTTTGTTGGGCAAATGAGACTGTCCCATTATTCTCCAAAAGGAGATCCTGAAACCATCCAACATATCCCCTTCTCTGGATTTCACCTGGGATGTTTGTGAAAACCAGGATTCTAAGAACCTTGGTCAATCAAACAGCATGGTAGCACTGACCTATCACCTACAGAGGTTCCTGGGGCAAAGCCAACATCAGTCTGAAGGAATTAGACAAAGAGAAAGAATTTAAAATATAAGAGGACCCTTGAAAGAATTCAGAATCATCAGCCCAGAGCAAGATGGATCAGAAGAAGGAAAAAAAAAATAGGTCAAGCGGTGTAGTTTCCAGATCATTTCAGAGGTTTTGAGCTATAGATGCTTCTAATAGGTTTCCTGGAATCTTAGCTACTAGTGAGAGGGGATTTCAGGACACAAAGCTGGCTTGTACCAAGTGAACCATCTCACAACTGGGTTCCAGGATCCAGGTTCCCTCATGACCTGATAAAAAGAGGAGACCAAAGGCAAATCACATCTCAGAAGGTGGGTGGAAAGTCAAGTGAATGTCCTTCAACCTGAGAGATTGATATGCAGCTGAAAACAAAGCCCCCGATACAGGAGATGGATAGTGGAGGACCAGATGGAAGGATGATTAGGAAAGGGAAAAATGGACTCACAGATTCAAGAAGTTTCCATGATGCCCAGGAGTATTCTTCTTAGGGTACTGCTACCATGAAAGGCATAAATGAAAGGTGCAGAGCTATGGTGGTCACAGACTGATGGGCAGACTTCTAAAGCCTCCACCTTCCACATTTCATCCAGCCCTGCAAAGCTCTGCTCATGGATGAAGTCTTCTTTCCATGGAGAATTGACCTTGATCTCCATATACTCCATGAACTCTAACCTCAGAGCATCTCTTGCTTCCATAGTTCTTGTTCCCACATCCATTAACTCATCCCTTCATCAATCTATGGTGTACTTGGTGGGAAACCGCATGCCAAGTAGGTCAGTAGAGGCTTCTTGCTGGATCCCTACCATGTATGAGGCAACGCTCTCCCATCTCAGATCCAGAGACCCACTCTGGAAGGAGGCTGGGCTACAGGAGCAGCGCTTTAAATATCTGTTTCATTTCAGCAAGAGAGCTACCTCCCCCCAAGGGTTTCCCTTGTGTTTACCGTGGTACAATTAAATGTCTGGATAAATAACAGTTATTAAATGGGTAAATTTATTTCCAATTCTCAGCAGAGTTGGAGTCTCCCGACACCGTGGCTGGACTCATTTGTTTATTTAGATCTTAGGGGACACCAGGGCAATAATAGGCGACTTCTGACACATGGTTCTGGTTGTTTAAACAGAGAAAGGTCTCTAGCTGACATCAAGGGGAGAGGACAGAGAGCTGCCGTGGGTATTTTTAGATCTTTCCTAACAAAAATCACTCTCAAATAAATGCTGGTTTCTCTTTCAATGCTTCTCTTCAAGCTATTAAGGCAGTGGAAATCACACAATTGAGCTACCTTCTCACCCTGCACTGGCAATCTTCAAATAAAAAGTTCCTGGGTTGTAGTTGAATCTGAATAGATGGTTTGCCAAATAAAAAAAAATCCAGTTACAATAATTAGGAGAATGTATTGGTAGGGTTTCCAAGCCTTTATCTTTCTTACTGCTGGTGAATTGGAGAACACATTTATCTTGTGGGGCTTGTCTAAATGGAAAGCAGGTAGGGGAAATATGGGTTTTGTGGGTGAAATGAATTTTCTGTCAGTGGAAACAGATTTCTGTTCTTGTGATAAATATAAAGCCAAAGCTTTCTCTCTCTCTCTCTCTCTCTCTCTCTCTCTCTCTCTCTTTATGTTTTGGCCTTGGCCAGGGCTTTCATTTCCTTATTTCAATTATTTCCTCTTCTAGGAGTAAACATTCATTATTAGGTCCCTGAACCATCAACCACAGAACTGCCACATCTTGGGGGTGCACATTGGGGGTTCTCTTGCCATGATCTGCAAGTGCACCCCTATTTAGGAACACCCAGGATGTGGAAAGGCACATTTATGCCAAGCTCCCCTCCCCACCACACACACACACACACACACACACACACACACACACACACACATGCACATACACTGTGTGTAACTGCTGGGCTTTTCATAAGCATTTAAAGTTGGAACTGCATTTATGCTTAATATTTAGTCATGCAAATTTTCTTCTCTTCACCCCTGGTGTTTTCACTTAAAAAATAATGGTCAGAGATGTGAAGCACTCAGTGATTTCCACATGCGATTACCAACCAGCCCTCCAGAGTTCCACACTCGACTAACTATGAACTTGACTGACTCTGAGCCCTTGGCACGTCCCCTTTCCTTCGGCATTTTCTCGTTGCTGAGAACAGAGGGTTGCCTTCTGCTGGGATAGGACAAAAGAGGTTGACCAGTTATCCAAAGGCAACACTTCCTGTTAAGACTTTTTTGTTGTCATTATGCACTTGACCTTTGGATAACTGGTCAACCTCTTTTGACATGAGGTTATGCCCGTGACCCTAGTTCATGGCTAGAGTCTCTTCAAAGGGATGGGGGTCCATTGTGGAATTTGCCAGTCGCTCCCAACCCTAATGGAGAACACAAAAGGAGAAGGGAGGTTGCCAAGAGCAGTGAACAGCAGTGAAAGAGTCGATAACGGCACACTAAAGTTTGAGAAGCACTGCTCTCACACAGTCTACTAAAGACCTCTAGGCCCCGTGGATTCAGAAGTGAGGCTTTATTTAACAAATATAAAAATGGCATTTAATATTGTATCAAGCTGTAAGTGACCTCTTAGAGATTCTAATGGAGCCTCCCCTTCTCTCACCCTGAGTTGAGCATTTGTTTCACCTGAGTGCCTCTGGAATTCACAGTTTGCTCTTGGCCTGCATTGAAGACAGTGTCTGACAAAATGATCTTACAAGTCTTACGCAGTTGTCATGAAGACATTGTTTACTATCCTAAACCACATCCTCCTTATGAATGTCCATGAGAGAAACTGCCTACAGAGCTTTGTACTAAGAAAAGGGCTATGAACTTGAAGAAGATAGAAAGCAGTTTCTAATGTTAATCATGCAATTGACTCTTCTGCCCTCTTCTGCTTTGACCACTAGGAATCTCAAAGTCAAATTCTTTATTTCCCTTTAATATCCATATAGAAATCTACCTTATATGCTTGCTTTAAATTTCTCCTTTGGGGAATCTTCTGCCAAGTCTGTATTTCCATTATCTTGATTTTCATATAATCAAATATTTTCATTATATTCATAGATAAATACATAGATTGGCATGGCATGGTTTAAATCCTTTCTGCAATGTGCGGAACTAAAAAGTTCAATTTATAGCCCATGCTGGGCAAAGAGCTCAATCTCACTCTTGGTGAGGATGGGATCAAGCAAAACACCCCATAGCCATCATGTTTTATTTATATATGTGCCCCTATTTCTCCTCCACAGAGAGGGCTTAGAAAGAAGGAACACATGGGAAGAGTTTCATAGTAACCATTTGGTACCAAAAAAAAAAAAAATGCTCTACAGATGCTGTCTTTGACTTGAAAGAGTAGAAAATGGATCTATGCAAGCAGAGAACATAAATGATGATGTACCACCTGGCTCTCAGAGTTGGAGATAATCAGCAACAGGTACAGGTACAGATAGTTCTTCACTGGAGTCAGTCTCTGAGGTGCTTTAACAGAGTCAGCACTTGATTAACCAGTTAGAAGTTTCCCGATTCAACATCTGTGTACAGTGGTGGCATCAGCGTGAAGGAATCATTAGCGGAAGAACAGAAGCAGAACAAGCCCAGGCTCCCCAAATCTATCAGCAAGGACAGAAAGACAGCCCCTCCGATTAACAGGGAGGAAACTGTTTTCAATCCAAAGAGACAGAGCATAGGTGAAAAAAAAAATACACGGAAATAGTTTTTATTTCGTTATGTACACAGTTGGTAGGTTGGTGGGAGAATCAATATTCAACGGGCAAAAGTACATGTGTGGCTGATGTGGGAGATATTGTCACAAATGGGTAAAAACCAAGAAGCAAATTAGGACTTCGGCCTATGGCAACAAATTGAATTGAGTTGAATTGGATTGAATCAAACCATATTTAGGGATTCTTAATAAGCACAAAGTTCATATGAGAATGTTAGTTACCTGGCAAACTTTAAGCACAGAAGACAATATCTCAGGTGACTTAAACCCAGCAGCCAGATATTTTCTTTTGAAATATCAGATCAGGGGCTGGGGATGTGGCTCAAGTTCATATGAGAATGTTAGTTACCTGGCAAACTTTAAGCACAGAAGACAATATCTCAGGTGACTTAAACCCAGCAGCCAGATATTTTCTTTTGAAATATCAGATCAGGGGCTGGGGATGTGGCTCAAGCAGTAGCGTGCTCGCCTGGCATGCATGCGGCCCGAGTTTGATCCTCAGCACCACATACCAACAAAGATGTTGTGTCCGCCGAGAACTAAAAAATAAATATTAAAAAAATAAAAAAAAGAAATATCAGATCAGCAAGAGGCAGCAGGTGGAATAAGATAAAGGTGATGATCTCAAGTCATGCTACTCAAAGTACAGCCCTGGACCAGCATTATCAGTGAAACTCAGTGGGTGGTTCCAAGTAAAACCTCACTCCATACCTACTGAGCCAGGATCTGCATTTTAACCACATTGCCTGGCCATTCCTTTGCACACTCAAGTTTGAGAAGCACTGCTCTCATAAAGACCATACAGTCTGTGACACCCACTCAGGTGTCCCAGCCACCTGTCTATACATTATTTATGAAATTTTCCCCATGCACCTTCAAGGCTCACGGTGTGTTCTGAGCACCATGAGGTATGAGAAGATGGGTAGGACTTTGTCTCATTCCTGAAGGAATTTCAAATCTGTTCAGTGAGTAGGAGGAGGAACACCACAAGGATATAAATATGGAAACAAATGGTAAAAAATAAATAAATATTATAAAAAGTGTCCAAACAAGGTGGAAAGACAGGTCATATGAGATCAGAAATCAAGAACTTGAGCAGTGGAGAGCAGAGCCATGCAAACAGTTGGTTGGGTGAAGAACAAGAGCCAGGTGCTCCAGTTCAACCCCAGCAGCCTCTCCTGCATAATGTGGCACATTTTCTTAGCTGATGGACACTTCTCCTTCCTACCACTATGTAGAAGACCCTCATTTTCTCTCTTCCTTCCCCTAAGAAAATCTTTCACTAACTAAATTTCCTCACTAGAGGTGGGAATGATGGATGCCAGCTTCAAGTGTGGTCCTCTGGGCCACATGGACATCAAGGCTTTCCAATGAGGTGGAACCCTAAGCCAATGCTTGTGTACAGCAGATTCCCTTTTCCCAAAGGGCTTTTAATCTTACCACTTATGTCATTGCCCATTTATTTTTTCCTGGGCATGAAGTTGGCAGAACAGATGTTACTTTGAGAGGTAACACATGGCATGACTGTCAGACACAGGCTCTGGAGTCAGACTAAGCTGTATGCCCTCAAGAAAGTTTCCAAACTTCTCTGTGCTTCCCTTGCCCTATCCATACAGTGGGAATAATAATCCTAATGACCTCCATGATCTATCAGTAGGATAAAATAGTGGTTAGTTTTTGAGGTCAGCTATTATCATTCCACTGTTTCCAAAGTTTTCTGAGTTTTCATGATGATAGGAATTTCCTGGGATGTCTCCTAAATGCAGGATTTCCCAAGATCATGTCCCTGGAAACCCTGACACTGTAAGCATAGTGGTCCCTGAAATGTACAAGCTTAACAACTACCCCTTGATGTCTCTACTTGTCAAGGAAGATTGAAGAAATGACTTTCCTAGGGGCCGTGCCCCTGTGTAAGAGGATAAGGTGATAGAAGGAGTCACTCCCCACCTCCTCTGTGAGAGATTCTGAGTGTCTCTTCTTTGGGCTTCCTGAGCTTTACTGGGAGCCTGTACACACCAAGGTAGGCAGCGATGCAAGGAGAAAAACCCAGAAGCTCTGGCACCAGAAAAGCCTTGGACCGCACCCTGACTCATCCCCTCCTGGAGGTGCCTTGGTTGTTGTGTGGATCAGATCTGAGCCTTTGCAATGTCCAGGCTGCAGAGAGGGCATCGCATATTCTGCTTTGAGCTTCTCCAGGGTCTGGGAACAGCAAAGCCAAGCTGATAGAGTGCTCTAGTCTAGAAGTTTGGAAGGGTCTAGCCACAAAGTCATCATGATCAATGAGACACTGGTTGGGAGCCGAGAGTCAGATGCTGTTGAGGAGGTCACAGGGTCAGAGCCATTAACAATTCTGTTATTGTAGTCACTCTGCTTGTCCACATATACCCAGTGAGCTCCTTATCCTCCTTATTTCTTTCTTAATTTTTTTTTGTGGGGGGCGGGTACTGGTGATTGAACTCAGGGGCACTCAACCACTGAGCCATATCCCCAGTTCTATTTTTTTTTTAGAGATGGGGTCTCACTGAGTTGCTTAACACCTCACTTTTGCTGAGACTGGCTTTGAACTTGAGATCCTCCTGCCTCAGCTTCTGGAGCCCCTGGGATTACAGGCATGCACCACTGTGCCGGATTGTTTCTTTGTTCTGTTCCTTAAAATTTATACCATATATTCTGCTATGATCTGCATGTTTATGTCCCCTGCCCCCACCAAATTCATGTGTTGAAACCAATTCCTACTATGGTGATATTGGGAGGCCTTTGGACAGTGATGAGTTCAAGAGGTTGAAGGGGATTACTACCCTCACAAGAGACCGCAAAGAGCTCCCTCATCCCCTGTGCCACACAAGAACATGGTGAGAAGACGGCCTCTATGAACCAGAAAGCAGACTCTGCGTGGACACTGAATCTGCTGGCATCTTGATCTTGGACTTCTCATCCTCAAGAGCTGTCTGTTCAGTCTATGGGATCTGTTTCCACAGTGAAGACGAGATGGCTGAGTGGACTTATCAAATCCAGGATGCCCACTTCCTTGCATAATTCAGATAGACAACTACGGGAAGGTTGCTGGCACCTTGATCTTGGTTGGATTTCCCAGTCTCTGGAACAGTAAAAGGGAAACTTCTGTTCTTCGAAAACTATCCGGTTTATGGTGTTTTGTCATAGTAGGCTGAATGCACTCAGACACAATTTCTATGTTATAATTTTTTTACCTATCTCCCCCAGCTAGAATGTAAGCTTGGCTTGTACCTGACATGTGGGTGGCATTCAATAAATAATTGTGGGCAGAGGAAGGGAGAGAAATAAAGAGGAAAGGAACGGAAACATGAGTATACAAATATATTCCCAGGTTAAATAGAGTCTGTCACCTAGGCCTAGAGGTGTAGGGAATAAGTGCACCTACAAAGAGAAAAATCAGAAAGAAGTAAGTGGCAGGTTCAGGTGTTTGTCCCATGGATTGATTCAGGGCAGAACTCCTGCTGGACTGGGAGCTGTAGGCAGAGACCAACACACAAACCCTGGAAGAAAAGCATCAGCTCCAGGGACACAGAGACTCTGGGACCTACCTGAGATCCTCAGTCCCAGCAGCCACTGCTGTAATTTGTCTGCTCAGGGACCAGCCTATGACATCTCCAGGGCTCAGGGCTGTGCCCAGCTCAGTCCCCTGAGCTCAGAACTAGCTCCCCCCCACCCCACCCCACCCCCGCTGCCATTGCAAATGGAAAAAAGAGCTGGTGTCCATGATGGCCTGGTCCAAGGATGGTCTAATGGGGGGACCAGCAGGGTGGGAGAAAGACATTGGAATGCTGCCTAGAGGGAGCTGGGGGATGGACGCATGACACACCTTAAATGCCTCAGGACCATGGAAAACCCAGGGATGTGGTGACCTTTAAACTGAACCTTAAGCAGCACATTCCCGGGGACAATTTCCTCCACTGCCATTGAACACACAGATAGACACACTCAGCAAACACGTGGGACCCCATTCCCCCATCAGGGTGCCAGTGGCACGCACCGCTGCGCTCTGCAGAGCCAGGTGCTGGATCTGTGTTAATTGGATGAACAGTCTCATTCGCATGATGGCTTTGATTGGTGCTTTGGGGTGCTCCATCAGGATTTCTTAAACACAAATTGATCTCTGCTAATTCATGCATCACCACTGAATATTTTGACACACGACACCTCCTCACTTTGGAGACTCCCCAGGGCTGGCTTCTCCTCCCTTCCTCCTGTGTGTTCCCTGAGCCCAGAATTCCTGCAAGACACTTGCTCCAGGGAGTCTAGATTATCTTACTGCATTTTTCTCGCTTCCCACTCCCTCTTCCTTTCCCAATGTCTCTATCTTCAGTTTTGGCTCTAATGCCCAGTTCCTTCTCTCTACCTCCTTGTCTCTCTAATCCTCTCGTCTCTGTCCTTCCCCTCACCTCCACTTCCTTCCTTCCTTCCTGTGTTGATAAAACCTGCCTCTTCCCTTCCCACCCTGTCACCCATCTGTTCCTCAGAGCCCAGCCTCCCTCTCCTCAGCTGACACCTTCTGCCATCACCTTTCCCATCTGCTGCCTCCCCTTCTCCCAGGGGAAGTCTCCCCAGTCCCTGCTGAACCAGCTTGGGGTGAGGGGCCACCCCTGCAGGGGTGAGAAGGAGGAAGGAGGAGTTGTTGAAGGATGAGGCCCTGAAGTGCTGCAGGCACTTGAACAGTGTCCCCCAAAGCCAGAAGAGCACGCTCGGAACATCAAGAGCATGTCCCCAGAGAATAGAACCAGGGAAACTCATGCCTCCACAAATTACCTTGGTCAGGCTCCCGGAGCAGCAATTAGTATTTATCAGAGGAAAAGATATGTTGGATGAATGAATGAACCCATCAATAACACCATACCCAGAGCCAAGCTTCGCCTCGGTGTGCGTATTTGTTTACTAATGATCGATCATGGACCAATAAAATTAAACATCAATCTGAAGTGATGGCAACAGCAATTATAAGGTAAATTCATAATGCACAGGCATCCAGGCAGTGAGATGCAGTAGAACCCCCTAGCAGACTTCTCCAGGCAGCTCTCCATTGTGATCTTCCACTCCTCATCACGTACCTCCCACAGGTAGTGTCTTTGCCTCTGCACGCCTTGACCTAGTCACTGTTCCTGCCAGATGCTTCCCCAAATGACCTTGCCGATTCCCTAGGGTCCTGTGCCCTTGCTCATGCTCTTACTTCTGACTGGAAGAGCCTCTCCCTAACCTCTTCTCCTTCATCATGAAGACCCAGCTCCAATGCTACCTCCACTCTAAGTGTAGCCTGGGCTATCCAGCTGCATTTCTCATTTGTTTTTCTTGGGTCTTCTGATGTGCTGGGCACCCAGCCAGGTGTGGATGGAAGAGGAATGGTCCTGCTCTCAAGCTCCCACTGGATCTGCATGCCCCGTGGCGTTTCAGCATTCCCACCTGGCTCGATTTGGCTCACCTGTTGCATCCTTCTTGCATAGAGGAGGCTCCACACTAGTCATCGGTGTACAATCAATGTCAATTGAACAAATGAATAAATGCATGAGGAAACTGAGGCTTAGGAGATTAAGAGATTTACCCAAGAACAAATCCCTATTAAATCACTGATCCCAGCCTGGAGCTTCCATCTGTGAGTTCCCTGCCAGCCACCAGTTTCCCTGCATGTCAGAGGCACCTTTGGTCCTCACTCTATACTTGCAGCTCAAACCAAGCACTGGGCCGGGTGACAGGGGAAGCCAACAGCTAAAGGGAAAAGCTACCAATGGTTCTGACATTAGATGGATCTTGAGAGTAGGTGAGTTTGTGTGCATCTGTTTTTAGAGAATATTTAAAATTAAGTATCCCCTGGAGTCAGCATTCAGTCCATCTTTAACCTGTGCATAAAATAGGTTGACAAATGTTCAATTTCTTTGTAAAATTAGTGTTATCTAGATGCTATTATTACCAGTAATAGTAATCTGCTTTGAAGGCCCAGCTGCTCTTAGTATGCAATATCATTTCTAAGTCTAGCAAAATTCCTGAAAGTTAAGGATTACCCTTATTTCATCTAGAGACAAGAATTCTGAGAGGTGACATGGCATGTCCAAAAACCCTCACTGGCAAATACTAACTAGACTTGGGATCTGAATCTGAAGTTCTTGACATTGTTGCCTTCTGCTCTGAGGCACACCAATGAGTACATAGGGTTTCCTAAGGAGCGTAGAGCCTTGGACTTGACCAGGGTTTTCCCAAAGTAGGAACTGAACACTTCAGTGGTCTGGGACGAAGGCATTGTCATGCTTTTCTGAACCAGGGGTTGGGGGAGCCACTGCAATGGTGGTACTCACCTGTTGAATGGAAATGCCCTAGTGGTCATGAAGATTTTGGCAGCCAAGCTGCACCCAGGCAACCTTGGGAGGACCAGAGATATCATGTCAGTGTGTGAGTTCCCGCCAGAACGACTCTGAGACAGATTTGCATGCAAGTGGTTCTGGTGGGAGTGGGATATAGCTGTGAAAGAGCAAGGTAAGATGATATGGCAGGGGGAGCAGTTAGTCTCTGCTTCTTCCTAAAGAGGTCTGGAGTGGAAGGAGCTCTTCAAGGGTGTTCCTAATGAAAGGGAAGGGCCATGCTTTGGACCCCTGCATCAACTAGCTATTGGATAAGGCTGATAATGATGAGTGAGACTGTTTCCTCAACAAGGAAATGAGAGCCTCAGACCTAAGGAGACACCTGGATAGTGCACAAGCATCCCTACCCTGGATCTTCAAATTTTCCCTGTAACATAGAGAAGCACATTGTAGTGCTACTAAATCAGCCCCTACGACTACTCCCCGCCCTCTCCTTATTACCATGGTACAGTGCTGGACAAAGTGAGTGCCTGGTAAACAGTTGTGGAATTGAAGACTATTCCAGTGTCCTCACGGGTCTTTCAGATGATTTGGTTCATTTCCGAATCATACAAATGAGGAACCTAGAGGGATCAAGTCTCTTACTAAAAGATACACAGCTTGGGAGAGGCAGAGCCAAGAACTAGAACCAGGCCTCAGCCCTAGTGTACTCCCCGTGGGGGGAATACCATGGTCTAGATCATGAAAGTCTGCAAAGTAACGATGAGCCAATTTCATCTCTAATGAATATTCTTCACCAATGGATTAGAGCTTAGATAGGAAGTATCTCCCAAAGCTCATGTGTAAGTCAGTGCATGAAAGTTTAGAGGTGAAATGTTGGGTTAGGAGAGCCTTAATCTAATCATACATTATCGACTTGAATGGATTAACTGGGTGGTAGCTGCAGGCAGGTCGGGTGTGTTTGGAGGAGGTGGGTCCCTGGGGGGTGTGCCTTTGGGGTATTATTTTATCCCTGGTTAGCAGAGCTCTGGATGCTTTCCGGTGCCACACCTGATCTGTTTTCCTCTGCTATGCCCTTCTGCCATGAAGTTCTGCCTCACCTTGGGCCAAGAGCAATGGAATTGGCCATCTATGCACTGATACCTCTGAAATTGTGACCACCTCCTCTGTATTTTTCCTGTCGGGATTTTTGGTCACAGTAGTTGATTAAAACAAATGAATCTGGCTCTTCGCCTGTTTGCCTCTGTGGATGAGGCTGGAATTTAATGTTTTCTAAGAGCATACCTAATATTGTCTGGTAGATGTCATTTTTCACCATGAACTTTTTAGCAAGCATTTCCAAACTTTTGCATTTAGGACAGATTATCAACTCCTCATGCCCTCACACCCCAAAAATAAGACAAATAAATCTATGAGTTAGTCACACACCTCTCTCCCTACACCTCAATCCACTGTGTTTGAAACAGGCTGTGCACTGCCACCAAGACACGTCCCATACATACAACCAATGGCCCCAGTCCCCCTGAGCAGCAGCACCGCCTCCACCTTCCCAGAAGTGACTGGTGAAGACTGTGAGATCACACAGGGCTCTTACAACCAAAGGGTCTTCACAACACACAGTACACCTGACTGCTACAGCAGAGCATCTGGGGAACAGTACTGTGAACTGCTGAGCTTGTCCTTGCTGGAGGAAAGCTAGAGGCCCCACAGCCATGGGGATCCAGGCACTCATTTAAGGCTTAGAAAGCCATGCTGGGTCATGGAGGAGAAGATAAAATCACCCAGGATATGCCACTCCTGCTCGGCAAACACTGGGACTTCTGGGAGTTAGCCAAGTAAAATGGATATGCTGAATCTCTGCCAGCTAATTTTGGTCCATTCACTGATACTCTCTTGGCCTCAGTTTCCTCATCTGGATAGGAAGGATAAATACTACCTCCATGAGAGGCTAGTTGTGGTTTATGCTTTTAAGTTTTACCTGTTTTAAAAAAAATTACATAAAATTATGAGGAAAATAGCCATCATCATCATCATATGAAATTCTACTATTAATGTTATTTCCATTAAGGTTTTGGAGACTGAGCCCTCAAGCATCCTTTTTATGAACATATCTGTCATTGTTGGGGGCAAATCAAACTGAAGTGTATCCAAGCCTTCACACAAGCCTGGCAGATAGAAGCAGTCACTGATGGCCAACCGATCAATTTCTCATTTCACTATCACTAGCCCAGGTCATCTGGTAGAAACAGCTTGGAATTTGGAGCAAGAGAGCATGGATTTGGAACCAGATTTTACCCCCTTCAAGATGGGGATTTTAAGCTGGGCACAGTGGCGCAAGCCTATAATCCCAGCAATCAGAGGCTGAGACAGGAGGATGATGAGTTCAAAGCCAGCTTCAGCAAGAGTGAGGCTCTAAGCAACTTAGTGAGACCCTGTCTCTAAATAAAATACAAAATAGCGCTGGGGATGTGACTCAGAGGTCAAGTGAGTTCAATCCCTAGTATCCCCCCCCAAAAGAAAGAATTCTAGAGCAAGCCCTGCCCTGGTCTCAGTGTACTTGCTCACCTATGTAATGCAATAAAAACATTTGTTTGATGATAGGAGCTTTGGTATCAGGCAGGCCCAGATGTGGGTCTTGGCTTTGCCACTTACTAGTTATTTCACTTTGGGGCAATCTATTTTTTTTTTACCCTGGTAGCCCTGGTTTTCTCCTATATAAACTGCTGGTGGTGAATCACACCAGGAGGATTCCAAGAATGCAGGAGACACAGCCAGAGGCTGGCCCACAGCCGCTCCCCAAATAAATGCAAACAGGTAGCAGCAGCAGCAGCATCCAGAGTGACAGCATCAGCAATCCATTGCATTATTGTGAAAATAAAATGAAATAACATCAACAAAAAGTTGGGAAAAGTGCTATGAAAGTATTTTATCATTTAACCCTACCAACAAATGGTCTATGTACATGGCAGTTTCATTAGCAGGCCTGTGCATTACTATAGATGTTTCTTGCCCAGCAAAAAAAAAAAAAAAAAAAAAGTGTGAATGTGGCTGGAGAGATTTTTAGGGTCAATGTCAGGGTAACAGGATCAATATTTCAATTAAAGGCTCTCCTCATTTTTTATTCCTTCCTTCCACAAGTAGCCATCATTAACACATACTTTTTGAAAAGCACTTCTGTTAATTGCTTCCAGGGCTACAAGTAGATGAAGACATCGCCTCTAGTCTAAGTCCTATTCTGAGCAATTAGTGAATGTATATTATCTCACTGAATCCTCTGCAACAGCTTGGAGAGGTTGCGGATTTGATTCCATTTTATAGATGCAGAAAACAGGTGCATAGAGATGAATTGGCCAGAGGTCACAGGGCTGGGAAGACATGGGAGTCAAGTTCTTGAGCCCATGGTTCTTACACTGTAAGTTCCTAAGGGCACCTTTGTCTCTGTGTGCACTACATGCCAACAATTCTACCCATAGCACCCACAGAGCTCAAAACCAAACCAGGGCATGAATGTTTCCTAAGCAACTATGATTCTCAAAGACAGGTATTTCTTTTCTCTAAATGAAAAATAAAAGGTATTACCAGGCACCCAAGATTATCTGTGAATTCAAAACACCAGTTGTGACATTTTTCAGATTTTTGACTTCAAAATATTTTCTTCTGACTGACAGCTTATAAATGCCCACTTCTTGGGTTGAGTGTAATTAATCACCATATTTTGACCATTCCTGATACAAACTCATCATCTCTCAGCCTTCGAGTCAGCCAGTCTTCTAACTGTTCCCCATCCCTAAAGGAGAAATGACTAGATATTCTATTGTTCCCAAAGCAAAAGCAAAGGAGCATAGGGAATAGAAGAGTGTCATCCTTGCCCAAGGCATGCTTGTAGCACATTGGAAGCAGGAGGCAGCATGGAACAGTGGAGAATAAGGTCAAGTGTATCTGAAGGTCAAGACCAGCTACACCACTATTGGGATGTGAGACCTAGGACTATGCCTTAATGCTCTCAATTCTCACATCTTTGAAGAGGGAATAATAGTAAGAACATGTCCCATTAAACATTTAAATATGTAAAAAAAATTATGAGCTATAAAGCATTTTAAAGAGATTGAGGATGATTAATACAATGAACAAAAAAGAAAAATAAGAAAGGGCGATTATTGCTATTATTATGACCATGACTAATATTCCCATTATCTGCATAGATGCAAAAATTCTTTCTTTGTTATCAGCATAATCAGCCACACATCTTGAGCTGAAGCACAAAGCCATCTCCTTGGCCTTGGGGTAACTGAGTTGTTATACACAAGATGTTATACACAAGTTGTTATACACAAGATGGAGACTCACTACTTCCTGTCTGTGAAATGCTAAAAGTTGAAACATGTCAAATGTGTTTCCTCCCCAAATCTCATTTTAATCCCTGGATCTTTTAGAGGGCAGACCTTTAGGACCTATTTGAGTGTTCCTATTCCGGACATGGTAAGAACTCCGGGGGCCTCCTTGGTTCAAGGAGGGCAGGGTCATGGTGAAGCTTCTCCATCCAAAGCCCCTTTGCCATGTGACATGCACAGCAGCCTATTTCTACTGCTGCTTCTTCATGCCTCTGCAGCACCTTGGTTTGCCCTGGGGCATAGGGACTAGCAGATCTCAGCTGGCAGATCTCAGAATGCCTTCCTCCTCTGACATCCTCTGTCCTTGGTTCTTAGTTCTATTTACAAGGATTTTTGCCAGCTGACTTCACCCACCTCTCCTTCGCACAGCTCGAGGGGTCATGTCCTGTGCCACTGCTCAGACTGTGTGCTGTGATCCATAAGGCCCAGGCCCATCCTGAGGCTGCTTGACCATATGCCAAATTGCTCAGCCTCTCTATACTTCGGTTTCCTCATCCGTGAAAAAGGCAGAGTAACAGCGTTTACGTGGAGGAGTTACTGAGCGGAGCAATGGCTGAAGAGTGTGAAGCACCCTATCTGGCTTGTAATAAATTCTCCATCAATATGCACTGCTGATGTTATTGTATCGTCATTGGTCATCTTTTACTATCAGAGAAGCAGAACCAATAGGGGATAGATACATAATCCATTTATCCTAAGTCTGATAGACATATATGGATTTATTAAAATAAGTTAGCTCTACAACCAAGGTGTTGGCTCCATAAATCCAGAGCTTGTAAAAGAGAGAGTGAGGAAGCAAAGACCATGGGTAGCCTGAATCTTATCTGAGCAGAGGACAAAAGGTGACTGGGTGGCAGTCAGGAAGGAAGGCGGGGAGGATAGGACAGGGAGGGACTGCAGAGTGGCCGTTGGGAATGTCTGAAGCTCAGGGTAGGCCTTTTGATTGCTTATCTGATTTGGTCAGACCCACCCAGTCTAGGCTCTCTGTTTGCTTAATATATAAGCAACTGATTAAGGAATTTAATCGCATCTCAAAATCCCTTCCCAGCAGCAACTGGATTTGCGTTTGATTGAATGACTAGGAAAAGATGTGAGCATGACTCACCACAGTCGCCTGGGCTCACCTGGAGAGGGCTGACTGGGCCTCCAGGACCAGGTCCAGGTGCTCCCAAGAGGCATCCTCCACCTTCCAGATTGGGTTCAGTGCCCCTCTCTGGGCTCGGCTAAGGACATGGCTATTCCCACCGGATTGTAAACCGTGGCTTCATCGTACATTTCCATCTTCCTAATTCTTGCCAGTGCCTGTCACAGAAGGGCTTTGATCTACCCCGGCTAAGCTAAACTGGCCCAGGGCCATGACCATGGCCACAAGGAGACTCTGGTTTCCTTTGCCTCCCACTCGGGAGTCAAACATCCAAATGCCAGGGTGGGGCTCATCCTCAAGAGTTGCATGAAAATAGGGATGTGGGGCAGCAGCACTAGGCACTTGAGAACCCAGGAGCAGGAGTGGGGTGGACAAGAGGGGAGAGGCCAGCGAAGGCCCTGAGCTCCTTCAGCTGATTCACTGCTTCTATGCGTGGACAGCGGGCTGGACCGGGCGCTCACCCTTGGGGGATATGGTAGCTCAGAGGTTACTTGTCTTAAAGAAAGAAACAAATTGGAATTGTTAGAGTTGAGCTGATTTTGCCGCCAAAGTTGGGGGACAAGGAGGAGGCTCAGATAATCTAAAATATTTTGCAAATTTTATCAAAATATCTGATCTCATTGCCAGGGCTCCCTCCTCAGGCCTTGGAGGGAACCCATGCAGGTGAGGGATCCCTACAGCCAGAAGAAATGTCTGTTATATCTTCATATATTTGTGTGTGTGTGTGTGTGTGTGTGTGTGTGTGTGTGTGTGTGTGTGTGTGTAGAGAGAGAGAGAGAGAGAGAGAGAGAGAGAGAGAGAGAGAGCATACATACAAACAGATATTCGTGTATAATATACAGGCACATATACATAGTATAGGTAATATAAATACAGGTAGATATATAACGTATTATATACATATATGATGTATATACCCATATACATATTTTTATAAATCTGCTAAATCTCACAAATAAAGCTTGTCTCTGTGTATATAGAATGGAGATAATAGAGTGCTATTGGGAGAATTAAGAAAAAATTGTCTATTAAAGCACCTATCAGGATACCCAGGCCACAGTGAGGATCAGTAAATGTCAGTCATTATTAAAGGTCACCTCTTCCTTGGTGCCCAATGGTGCTCCTCTTGTGTTGTCACAAACTTCTGCTGTAGCAATGACACCTTCACAGCGTCTCTGTTAACACTTGTCACTCTTCCTTGCAAGTAGGGGCACATTTTGAGGACATTGATTTTGTCCCGTTGATTTCTAACCCCTGTCACAGAGCATAGAACCTTCTTGAAGCTCAACAATATTGACATTTCTCTCCTTTTCCTGAGACCCAGTGAGTGCGCTGGATCCTTTCCTAACATAATGCTTTACATATGGACATTCTCCTACCACCCTGCTCTGGAGGGGACTCCAGATGTCCCATCTGCTTTACTGCTACCAGTGCCAGCACAGGTGGGGCCCAGGTGATGTTACGCCTCCTTCAGCAGAACCTCTGGAGACACAGGCAGCATGAAACCCAGCGTCAAAGCCTGCTTCTGCAAAGGCAAGAGCAGCCCTGGAGTTTCTGGGGCCTTGCAAAACACACTTAATCCTTCATCCAGGCAAATCTGTAAATGGTGTTGCAATGACAGGTGACAAGCATTGGAAGGGAGAAACTACCTCTTGTGAGCACATTCTAAGAGCTGTGCTGTGCTGCTCCATATAAACCCACTCTCTCCTCAACCCCTCACCAAGTACCTTCCAAGTACCCATTAGCAGGTACACACTGAGACACTATCTGCAGAGCAGTCCTATCCATCCATCCAAGAAGTGCCATTTCCAAAGACACCTAATTAGCAGCTCGCTGCTAAATGAGTGTGTATGAAAGCCTGTGTTTGAGAGGAACAGAATCAGCCCACCTTTGACACAGTGCTGTTCCTACTCCTTACTAATTCAGATCCTCAGTGCAAGGTGACCCTTATCCATATTGACCCCAGCTGCTGATAGGCCTGGGGTGGGGGGTGACTTGTAGTGCCCAAGGGAGCTGAGCCATCACCAGCTCTCCTCCAACAACTGACCCAGAGTATAGGACCTGGGACGCGGCAACCTGGGGTCAGGATCCCCAGGAACTGCTGAACAGTCATGAAGATTTCATTTGGCTGCAGCAAAATGGGAGAAAGAAGGAAAGTGGAGTGGATTTTCAAAAAAGAAACTTACAAAATGTACAGGGACATTCTTAATTACAGGACTGAAATCTTACTCATTAGGTAGGTTTTTAAGATGTCCTTTTTATGTGAAATGATGGTGATAGCCGACAGTGAGTTTTTTAAGTACAAAATAAAAAGTTGGTCCCCCGTGCCATTTTCATTTATTATTATTATTGTTATTATTATCATTTTACTAGTTCTTGATATCCAGAGGCCTGGGAATCTTTGAACTTGAGCTTGAACATTTGGGAATCTCAGAGAGAAGAAGTTTGAGAAATCACTCCACATTTTATCCCAGGAAAGGGTAACTTAAGCCCTATTTGGGGGTCACATTTATGGCCATCGGACCTGCCAATGAGTCAAACCAAGTGTTTTGACAGCCTGGTATCTGCCTGGTCTATGCCAGCTTGGTCCATGTGATGTAGCAAGTGACAGAGTGCAAAGTTTTGTGTCCAGCCCAGCTTTTACAACTGTGCCCTATGTCGAGCTCCTTGATGGCTCTCTGAGACTAAGTTTCCACACTGGGAAAGTGAAACACAGTAATGGCTTTGTAGCAGCCTTTAGTGATATTGGTAAACCTGTGCTGGTCACCAAGCAGCAAATGCAGATTCCAGTTCTACAGGCCCCAGGAGGTAGTTCAAATGCACATCTCCAGGTCCCGGGGCTGGGCTGGATCCATCATCCCTTTTGGCACCTAAATGTGGAATTTTTCATAGAATAGTAATTTAAATGGACTTTAATTAACCATTGGCTCATTTTATTTTGTAAGTGAGAATATTGAGGCCCACTATAATACTTCTCCAATCATATATGACTAGAGCTGGTATCTATGGTTTATAAATTAATGCTATCAGAAATAACAGGTACAGGAAACGGATGTAGCTATGGACACATTAGAGGTTAGGGACAAGGGCTTCAACTCACTGGTGAGGCAAAGCGAGGCCTGAATCTCAATCCCAGTTCAGCTGCCTTTCCACTGTGACTTGGGACAATTCTATAACCTCTCCATGCTTCAGTTTCTCCTTCTGTCAAGTAGAGTTAAGGGGCTGGGGTTGTGGCTCAGTGGCACAGCACTTGCCTAGCATGTGTGAGGCCCTGAGTTTGATCCTCAGCATCACATATAAATAAATAAAAAATAAAGGTTCATCAACAACTAAAAACATATTTTTAAAATCAACAAATAAACTAGGGTTAAAATGCATACATCGCAAAGGTATTGCAAAAATTTAAAATGAGATTTTGTATATGTGTTAGTTTGCTAATGTTGCCATAACCCACTCTCACAAGCCAGAGGAGGTTTAAAGTTCTGACATGAATTTGCTCACAGCTCTGGAGGCTAAAAGTCCAAGATACAGGAACTGGCAGAGTTGATTTCTTCTGAGGGCCATCTCCTCCCTGCATCATTACATGACTATCTTAATCTTCTTATTCTAAGGATACAGTTCATATTGAGTCAGGGTTCACTCTAATGTCCGCATTTTTTTAAAAAAAATCTTAATTACCTCAGAAGATGGTCATTTTTGTAAGTGCTGGGGTTGAGTACTTCAACCTACGAATGGGAGTGGGGCATGATTCAGATCCCAAGAATAAATAGCACTAAGGAAGCACAATACACATACATAATATCTGCAGTTAACATATTCTGTCTTGTTCCAAAGAGGACAAAATTAGGAGGGAAAAAAACAACAACGACGAAAGCTAATATTCCCCCGAGAGACACTTGCAGACTTGATTATTTTTAGGGCCACACACTTGGCCCGAAGGCTCTGGGAAGCCTCTTCATCTGCACACCCAGTACATGGCCTGTAGGCTGTGTGTGTGGCTTTTGAGCCCTTAAAATGCGGCTCTTGTAAATTGAGATGTGCTGTCGTGACATTAGTAATAGTTTGATATTTTTTACATGTTGAATGGATAAATTTGTTGAAATAACGTATAGGAGTAAACAAAATATATGATGAATATTAATTTCAACCTTTTAGATTTTTTTTCTCTTTTCATATGACTTCTAGAAAAAAAATTAAATGACATCCATAGCTCAGGGTTTATTTCTCTTGAACAGCACTGCCCCAGAAGGTGGCAAAGGTGGTATTAGTGAGCAATATTAGAATTCTTAAGCTTGGTTCGTCATCACAGATACTTAAGGGAGGAGTGGTGGGGAGATTATCCTAAATACTGATTCCCTAAAAATCCTCCCTTAGAGATTCTATTTCAGTAGGTTTGAGAATCTGCATTTCTGAATATGTGCCAGGCATTGCTAAAATATGCATGTCTTATCTCCCTGAATGCCCACAACCAACCCATGTAAACAAATTAATTTTGCAGATGAAGAAAGAGGGGTTAGGGAAGATTAGGGTATCTGGCCCAAAGCCTGTCACCTAGTAAGTCATGGAACTGGGGCTGATTCCAGAGACCCCTGATTTCACAGCACGTAAGGGGCACCACTAAATTCTAATGACCCTTGAACCCCATAAAATCCAAATCTCCTAATCCAGAGTGCAGGCCCCTGAGCCTAGCTAGCTGCAGTACACATCACCCATAGGCAGAGCTATATTTTGGTGCTCTGGGCTCTCAAATAGAGGGCCCCTGTCCAGTTCCTACAGGGACATCTCTGGAGAAGGTGTGGAGGTTGGGTCCACACTTGGAATGATTGAATCATATTCTCATGGGGAATCATAAGGAGAGGGGTAGATGATGATCCTAAATTCCGATTGTCCAGATGGAAAACTGTGGAAATGAAATTTGCCAAAAATTACGACTGGAACTGGGACTAATTTCCCAGGTATCACCATGGCAAAGAAAGTCCAATGCCTTTTCTCTGCTCCTGGTAGTGTTTCATGAACTCCTGTTATCAGAAGCTTCCTATTCTGAAAACAAAACTTCCCATGAAAACCCAAAATACAGCCAGGACTGATGGTGCATGCCTTGAATTCCAGAGACTCCGGAGGCTGAGGCAATAGAATCTCAAGTTCAAGGCCAACCTCTGCAACCTAGCGAGACCCAATAAATAAATGAATAAAAAGGGTTAGGGATGTGGCACAGTGGTTAAGCACCCCTGGGTTCAATCCCATTACCAAAAATGAAAAAGAAAACACAATATATAAAGAGTGTTACTGGTGCAGGAGTGGGCCGGCTAGATACCTGCCCTCTGATCATCCTGGATCCCCAGGCAGGCATCACCTAGAGCTCTGCTCTGTAATATAGTTTGAAGGCCCTAACCACCCTCATTTTTCCACCCATAATATTTTGTGTGTTAGATGCAAGGAGCACCCAGCACGTGCCAGACACTTTCCTATACATGTCCAACAGGCATGAATTCCTTTAATTCCTACAACAGCCCACAGTGCAGTCACCATCTGCATTTTGCAGATGAGGAAACTGAGGCACTTCATGGTTCCATGACATGGCCAAGATCTCACAGTGACGAGTAGGTGCCAGAGGTAGGATTGAACTCAGGCTGTCTGATTGCAGAGCCTCGGCAATGAGTCCAACAATCAAGGCAGTTCACGTCCTTGTTTCCACCTAGCTTACAGTCGGTGGAGGTGGACAATCAACTGATCCACAAATAACTGAGAAGTCCGCACAGCCTTGAGTGCAAGGAGGTAATCAGACTGAGCTGTGATAGAAGGGAAGGGTTAGGAAGGAAGGGTGCTGAGGGAGCCCTTCACTTGGGCTTGATGGATATGACAGGAAGGAAGGGACGGGGAGCCTTCCAGACAGAGAAACGGCAGGTGAAAAGACCCTGAGAAAAGGAAGCTTCAGGTGCTTTGGGAAGAGCAGGGGGACCATTGTATCTGAGAAAAGTGGGACCAGGAGGAGGAGAGGTGGGGGTCAGCAGTATCCTGCTATAGGCTCGTTCAGATGCTCTCATGCACAGGTAGTCCCTGGAGGGTTGTAAGCAGGAAGAGATCAGCCTTTATTTTTTTTTTAAAGATCACTCTTCGAAGCAGGGAGGATTCTCTTAACAAATGGTGCCAGGGCCATTGGGCATCCATTGGCCAACTGGAAAAAAAAAATCTTTGATCTAAACTTCACGCCTTATAGATAAAGAATTAATTCAAAGTGGATCACAGATGCAAATGTGAAATGTTGAACTATGAAGCTTGTAGGGAAGAAATAATAGGGTAAAATCTTCAAACCTTGCTCTAAGGCAAAGAGTTCTTAGACAGGACTCAAAAAGCTTGATCTATAAAAGGGAAAAATTGATAAATTGAATTTCATCAAAATCGAAAACCTCTGCTCAGCAGAAACCTTGTTAAGAAGATGAAAAGACAAGCTGCAGATTGGGGAGGGAGAGTGTCGGCAAACCACCTACGATGAGATCCAGATCTTGAACGTGGCAAATAGGAAAGTCCACCTGCCTGCTGAGGGGCAGGGCATTGCAAGGGGCAGGAGTCCGTGGATGGTTCCTGCAGGAATCTACACAAGAGAGGCTAGTGGCTTGGACTGGACCAAAGAGTCTAGTCCAGAGAGTGTTAGGTCAGGATGCCTTTAACTGTGGAGTCGCAGGATTTCCCATGGCTTGGATGTGGAATGGGGAACATGGAGAAGAATTAGGGATGATTCCAAGTGTTGGGCTTGAACAGCTGGGTCCAGGAGAGGCCATTCACTCAGCTGTGGGAGCATAGGCAGCCAGGGAGGGAAGGAGGGGACATACAGGACTGTGAGCTGCTGGGGATGAACCCCCATTCACTGACCACCTTCTCTGCATGTCTCTTGGTCTGACCTCAGATGGCCTAAGCCTTGAACAGGGCTGAGCTCTGTTTTCTCACTCTATCCTTAAAAACTTGACACAGCAACTTTCACAATGTCTATGAGTATTACTTTTACCAAAATCGCCAGTGCGGCTCCCCTATGAGTGAATGGGCTCAGAGGATGTTACCACTACCCTAGCCCCAACACCTTCACCTACACACCTGTCCTGCATGCCCAGCCCTGTCCTGTCCATCCACCATTTTTTTCTGGGGCGATTGGCTGAAGTAGTATCTATCTTTCTAGGCTACTCTTTTTCTGTTCCTTTCACTAGAGACAGCAGATTTTGTGAGGGCTTTAAAAAAATCTCCTCCCATTAGTGTTTCTGTATATCATTACCTTTAGCTCAAAGTCTGGGATTCAAAGCATAAAGAAAACACTGGGAACCCACCACTGTTTTACCACTTGGGTCCCCAGCTCTCTAGCTCCTCTGCTTTCTCCTCTCCAGCATTCAGAGTCTTCTGATGTTGTTTATAAATAATTTTGATTGTCTTCAGTTGTACTTATTGGGAAAGTTTCATTGACTCCATCTTCCCAGAAACAGAAGCCCTCCATTCCTAGAAAACTTTAGATTTCATTCTTCACTTTCATTTGTGTTTGTTGAAATGGCATTGGTATAACAGCACTGCCATGAATACTCTTTACTAAGTTTATTATTTATTGCAAGGTACTATTTGTATTTGTCAGAATTAATATGGGGGATGTTTCTATAGATGTATGTTGAAAGAGAGAGAATTATAAGAAATTAATTCATGCAGTTATGGTGACAAACAAATCCCAAGATCTTCAGGGTGATATGGCAATCTGGAAATCAGCGAAATTTTATGGTTTAGTAATAGCCCAAGTGTGAAGGTCTGAGAACTAAGAAAACCAATGGTGTAGTCACAATTCAGAATTCAGTAGGCCACTTCCTATTCCAGGCTTCCAGGGGAGCTAGCGGGAAGCCTGACGTTCTGAAAAGTTTAAGAATTACAGGGGACTGGACATTTTATCTCTGAAATCACACTATTTTGAGACTTCGCAGTGTCCCAAGGACTTTTCATTTCCTGAAAGTGACAGGAAATTGAGATACCATCAATTTATCATGCCTGAGATATCATCTTCGAGTCGACAAAAAGGGTTGATAAAGTAAGTTTGCCAGACAGTCCAGAGAGGAGGGGAAAAAAAATAAAGAAAGCTGCTTCACCATCACACCCTGTCAAGTTCCACTCTGTCACCCTCGAGGTAACTTTTGGTCCACAGCTCTTTCTCCGGCAGAGAGCAGGGATGACTGGGCAAGAGTGGGTGCTGACCCCAGTGCTGGCTGATGATAGTTTGATAGATGGGCCATCTTACAGGTCAGCACCAGATAATGTCCAGGAGGAGGGCGCACAAGAAGAAAGCAGAGATCAGGAGCCAGGGAGGGAGCTGGGAAGAGTAGGAGGTCAGGCGTGTGAGTGGATGCAGGGGGGCCAGGGGCTTGTTTTCATGATGTTCTCACACTGAGGTTCCGAGGGCACTGGCTGCTCCAGCACAGGAGCTTCTGTAAGGAAGGACTCCTCAACTAGCAAAGACTAGAGAAAGGGGAGGAGGGCAGGGCCCAGGAGGAATGTGAATGAAGCAGCAGAAATCTCCTAGTGCTCAAAGCAAGCAAAGTAGTTAAACAAGGAACAGGACGAGGAAGACCAGCAGAGAGGCCTGTGTATGAAGCAAGGCCAGCTGCGCTGTAGCACCAATCGCCAGAAATCTCAGGGTTCCTAGCCATGGCCACAGTGGGCTGGCTGGGATTTCACCTGGGCTGTTTTCACTCTTGGACCGAGCATGAAGGAGCAGCTATGTTTTGGATCATGTTCCGTGACTACCAGCAGAGGGAAGAGAAAATGTCGAATCTTGTGCACTGGCTTCTAAAACTTCTGCCTGGAATTGCCACATCTCACCTCCAATAACGTTTCTTGAGCCAAAGCAGTTTACTTGGGTGCACTCAAAGGCCTAGAGAGAGAGGAAGAAAAGCCAACCTAGAATGATGGATCTGAAAATGAGGGAGCCCTATTGCAATCCATCCCAGTGCCCAGGAAAGAGAAACAGGTCCTTCTGAAATTGGAACTGGAGAATGTTCCTGGACATAGTGAGGAAGACCTTGAAGATCTGAAAGCCCAGGGTAACAGATGGGAGCTAGCATCCCACAGGGGACCAGCCTGACCTGCCATTCAGGTGACCTGAGCTCAATGAACGGAATGGCCAGAGCCTGGTCCTAAAGCTGCGTTCCTCTCCATTCATCATTTATTCATCCCCTATATAGGTACTTATTGAACTCATACTATGTTCCAGGCACCATGCTACTGCCTGAAGAGAGACCCATCACCAGGACACATGATCTTTGACTTCTAAAACATCAGTCAGGAGACTCCTAACCCAAGGTCTCCTCTTGAAGTACGGAAATCAGGTACAGCATGACTGAGGGGGAAAGAGCCCTGGATTTGGAGACAGAAGACCTGATTCTTGCTCTAACTTAATGACATACCATGGGTCAAATTCATTCTCCTCTGTAGGCTTCATTTTCCCATCTTATGCCAGAAACTTGCCATTGCAAAGGATGGTGCCCCGGCCTACCAGCTTAACTAAAACAGAGCACTAAGGAAGAACAGAAAACCCCACAAGAGACCAGAAATCATGAATGAGGTTCCTCTCTGTTGTTCCAGCCATGCACTGGAACAATGAGTTGCTGTTGCTCCACCCATCTGCAAACATCTCTCCTCCCCAAGTTTGTATCCAACCATGGCTGTTCCAGTGTGGACCCCTGGACATAGACATCCTCTTCAAGTCCAGTGCTAGCAAATTTCAGAGAGTATGTGTGTTCTGGACTGTCTCATATATCCACTGCTAGTGCCATCAGCTACCAGAGGTGGAGTCTTTTGTCTACTCAGTAAGGACTTTCAGAAAAGTAGATGCAGAATGGGTCTCTAAAATGTGGGGCTGAGGGGGAAGCAACGGGCATCATCTCTTCATGGAGCGACTGCAAAATGATGACAGTCCCATTCTGGTCGTCACGACCCTGCATTCAATGATACTTCGTTTCCGAATTCTGTGTTAGTCAGCTTTTCATCACTATAGAGAAATACCTGAGAAAATCAATTTATAAAGAGAAAATGTTTATTTTTGGCTCACAGTTTGGAGCTTCCAGTTCATGATTGGTTGGCACTTTTGAGCATGTTCTAAACAGTTGATAACTTTTCTGCCCTACTGTTGCTTTGGTCCTGTGGCCAGGCAGCACGTGATAGCAAGAGCATGTGACACCATCCAGGGAGCAATCAGAGCAGAGGAAGGGACCAAGATCCCACAATTCCTTTTGAGTACACACCCCCATTGACCTAAAGACCTCTCCTTAGGCCCCACCTTTTAAAGGTTCCACAACCTCCCCAGAGCACAGCACTGGGGACGAAGCCTTTGTTCCTTCAGGAGACATTCAAAATGCAAATTGTAGCAGACCCCAAACTACAACTCATTGTAAAAGTGACTTACTGCAGACCATATCAGTCTGTTCTCTAGAATAGCAGCTACCATGACCCATCCCTTCACCCTTACCCCAATCCTTCCCCATCCAAGGGCCTGGACAAGGGGGTGTAGGCTGCAATCCCGGAGCATGTTCTAAATGGTTGATAACTTTTCCATCTTGTGTGGTCTCCTGGGTCCCTGGGCCCAAGCTGGGGTCAAACCCTCCCAATAAGTCTGTACCTTGGTGGTCACACATCACCATTTTTCTCTGGCTGGGCCACCCCACAGCCCTCCAGCAGAAGACATGCCATGCTCAGCATCTGCTGTCCCTTGGATCTGAGTCCTGCTGTGGGCACTTAGGACCTAAGGAGCCACTCATCTCTCCCTGCAGTTTAAGAAGGTTTGTGTTGCTGATGTTGGTAGTGAACCAGGATTCCATGCCCACCCTAGGGAATGCTGACTGTCCTCACTCGGCTCCTTCCCATCGCCTGACTCACAGGAAGTTCAGGCCTCAATGGAACTGACTGCTGGGCCTTGAAATTAGGCTCTGGAAAGGGAGCTGCAGGAAATGGCCCTTGGGCTGGGGAGGTTGCAGGGTTTAGGGAAACCATGCTGTCAGCTGTAGGGTGGAACCGCAAGGGAAGGCAAAGAACAGTGAGCATGAGGACAGTTAGGGTCGACTGGGCCCGCCTTCCGTCATGTGTAAGTGACCCCATGAGGTCACGAGTCATTTTGAAACCATAAGTTTTTCCCTTGACCATGGCATCTTTTGAGCCATGGATCAGGTGTGCCACAAATTCTGTAAGCTCGTGTCTTCTACCCCCGGCTGAACGCTCTCTGACAGCTGATTGATCTGTTAGGTGGGAACCAGGCCATGCCATATCAGCAGCACGACCCTGGAGCTCATTTATTCAGCCCGGATGCCCAGTCAGAGCGGGCATGGGTTCAGGCTGGGGCCCTGGGGTCCCTGCAGAGCCTCTTCCTTCAGCCAGCACGTGCTCCAAGATGGCCAGTTCCCCACAGTTGCACCAGCAGATTCAACCCAAGTGTAGCTCAGTTGCTTTGGAGTTTTTACCACCTGGATACGGGTACTAAATCCATGCTACAAAATCCCCTCAGCTGTGCCATCTTAGGAGATTCTATCCAAGGGAGAGGGTATGGGTCAGCAAGTGGGTGGCCGGAACCATGTGCAGAGAGGGAAAATGGAGGGAAAGAGGAGATGGAAATTGAGAATGGACGTGTCCTAAACTACTAACCCAGGATTTAGATCAGACAATGCTAGGTGCACCCTGGCCTTGGGGCACCCAGGCCTCCCTAGGCTGCGATCTAACAGAATGTGGGTGGATACCTCAGTGGGCCAAACCACTGCCCTGGAACAAAGACCAATAGTCGAGAAGAAACCTGCATCTTGTTCAGGCTCAATGCATAGATGGGTTTGTTACAAAGTAGAGTCCTAGGGATGGGTCCACTTCTAAGTGTGAGGGACACAAGCAAGAGAATGAATGACCACCCACAGACCACAGGTCTAACTAGCCAAGAGGAGAAAGTGGAGCCATCCTCCCAATAAATAAAATATGTCCTCTTCTTTTGATTTAGAAATATATTGTCATAATTACCTATTATTTATCTATATTGATAGATGAAGCAAAATTATATATATGTGTATATACATATATATGAATATTTACATTATATATATACAAATGTATGCATATCTCTCTTGCTTTATATATAGACAACATAAAATCTTGCTATGTTTACATACAAATATGTGGTGTATGTGTATATATACGGACAATTCATATATATTATATATAAACACATAACTTGCTTTATATACACATATATAAATAATCTGGCTTTGGTTTTTATCTGACTGAAAATCAACGAAACATCAAAGATGACTAAGTTCAATGTTTACTGCACATATCTGGGCTTTCTGTTGACAACCCACTGCTGTTCCGATGAGTAATATAGTGAAAACATACATTATTTACAAGTATTACATATTTATCCCGTAAAATTTATGTTTTCCTGTCTTCACGAGAGCACAATCACTAATTGTGTGGTAATAGGCAATATTTTTTTGTATTATATGTGTTTTATTGAAAGCCCTGTCAGATTAGACAGCTTTGCTTGACTCATTGGGATTATTTTTTAATTCATCGCCATTTGGACAAACAGCTCTGCCGAGACAAGTTGGGACTGGGATTGTCAATGGAGGTATTAAAGCAAGGCCTAAGTTCAAAACAAGACTATAAATTTTATATAAGGGTTCAAACACTGCAACGGGGCTGTGTATGGTAATCACGTCTCCGAAAATATTAAAAATGTGAATTTCATGGAAGATCGCTCTCTCACATCCTGCTTTTCATTAGTTTTTAGAGCAAAGTTGGTAACGAATCTGTACCACACTCCACAGATGCTCCACCTACATGTGTACACACACGTGCAAACACGCACCTCCACACACACACTTGAGGGCAAGATAAACTCTGAGTTTTTATTGCAAGAAAAGGCGCTTGGGCTGGGGAGGTCACAAGATTTGGGAGAAAGGTCATGCAACATGGCCTTGGCCTCCACCTGCAATGCTACTGGTTTTGTGACTACCGCCCTCCGTCCTGAGCTCTACCAGAGCCACTCATGTAATCAAAGAGCAAGTGGGCAGATCTGCTCTTTACACAGAATCCACCATTTTCATGGTGTCTGGAAGGAAGGATTTGACGAGGTAATTAATTTCTCTTTCCGCTGGCTGAAGGCCTCTGCAGCTCATCCCCTCCTCTCCCTCGGAGACCGGCAGCCCTGCAGCCCTCATGGCCTGGAATTCTACACAGCTCAGTCTGGGGGGACGCAGGGCTCAAGATGGGTGAAAAAGGCCTTTTTCCTGAGAGTGACAACATTAGCCACCAATGGTCAGTAAGGTTCCACATTGTTCTGTATCAATGCTGAGCCGCGCATCCAGAGGGAAGAGTACAGAACAGTGTTTCTAGACATTTATTTTTTTGTGCACCATTATCTGTGGGGCCCTGTGAAGTCATGGGGTCCAACACAGGCGGCCTAGGAGCTGTGTGGCCCACCCCCTGTAAGAAGTAAGGAGCAGCCCCGAGTCTCTCTGCTATCACCAAGGCCACAGAGGGCAGCATGCACAGGGAGGAGGGCGAGACAGAGCAAGACTAATGACCAGCCATGGTCGGCGTGTCCATCTGTCCTTCAGCAGGAGGGGCTGGGGGACACCAGGAGGAACTAGCAAGCCAGAAGATACCTTTACTTCATTCTCATTAGCACAGGAACAGCGGTTCAGCCACAGAGGAGGATCTGTCAGCGGCTCACTGCTTATACCTTTGCTGGGGCTGCGGAAAGGGGAGGGAAAGGCAGGTGGGTTCCAGCCACTGTAGGAACCTCATGGCAGCTTCCTGGAGCTCCTCTTCTGGACTCAGCATGGGAGTCCGCTCCAGGCTCCTTCATGAAGGGCAAGACCTGGAGGCTTGCGATACACAAACACCTGGATTTAGAGAAGGAGAACGCCTCCGTATGGCTGTGGTTGGGGACTGAGTGCTTTAATGGATCATCCAGTGCCTTTGGGGGGGTGGTAAGATCTGCCAAGCAATGTACTGGGTTTGGAGCGTACTGGAAGGTGAACCACGTTGGCCCTCCAAGAGCTTGCTGGAGAGCGGGGGTCAACCACGGGAGGAAGAATAATGATGCAAATAAGGATGTAGAGAGGACGGAAGGAACCAGTGACGCATCAGGGGACGAAGTGTCCGTGGACATCCACAGAGCGCTGAGCCTTGACTCAGGTATCCCAGGAGAGCTCCCAGGGCCCCCGTGTGGTGCAAGGTGGCTCCTTCAGTCTGGTGATGGCTGGTGGGCAGGGCAGGGGGCAGGGCAGCACGTGACCTGAAATATCTGCTCCTGTCTCGCTGAGCACACATGTGAATGGCCAGTCCACCCAGTGGGCAGCTCTGCTTCCCATTCCCCATGTAGTTGAAAATTATCCCCAATCCTCTGCCTATCGGCATGAACAAGCTTGATCAATGATTAAGATGTAACTTCCCAATGGACCATAGATTTAAGGGGCAGGGCCTATGGAGGGCCTGACCATGGCTCATCAGTGACTCTCCGGAGCCTTTTGTCTGGTGACTGCTTATGTGCTTGATGCCAGCCTTCCTGCCTAGGGTGGCACAGCCAGCCCTGGCTCTGAGACAGCTGTTGGCAGAGTCAGCTGTGGGCTTTCCAGACACCAGCCCCTCATATGCTGAGTGTGTCCCAAGCTGACTTGATGGGACTGTCAGATCAAGGGGCTGTGGCTTTAGGATTATGAGCTTGAATATAAGACCCCACACGTGGACCAGGGAGGGACCTCTGTCCGACATCAGAGCTCAAAACCACTCTCCATTGTCCTGCCAGGTGCACACATGGGAGCCCCCATAGGAGGGCAGGGCTCACCTTTCTGCAGTGGGACCCAAGAGAGGTTTGGGCGCCCTGGACTGGGGAAGCACCCCCTAGCCCTGACCCTGGCCTGGCCAGCAGGGATTCTGCAAGCTGAGAAAGCTGGCAGACTATCTGAGAACCTCTTTGGGAATCCACAAACTACACTTAGGTAGCAGCCCAGAGGGACCCCAGGAGAGGGACAACAGAATCAGGAAGACGCCATCTCCAGTGGAGCATGCAGTACTCATTTCCTGTGGTGGCAATAATAAATCATCCCAAACCAGGTGGCCTGATGCAACACAGATGAATTCTTTTGCAATTCTGAGGCCATAATTCTTCCACAGGCCCCACGGGGCTAAAACCAAGATGTGAGCAGCACCCTGATCCCTGCAGAGGTTTCCCACCCTGGCCCAGGTTTCGGTGGCTGCCACGTTCCTTGGCTTGTGGCCACATCACTCCATGTGTTCTTCATGTTGCCTTATTTCCTCTGAAGCCTAATCTCCCCCTGCCTTCCTCTGCCTCTCTCCCATAAGGACATTGTGGGTGATCTGTTGATGATAATCTCCTTATTGCAAAATCATAGACTTCATCCCATCGGCAAAGTCTGTGTTGTCACACAAGTAACCGTCACAGGTGTAAACCCTGCTAAGCTAGGACTACGTGTCTTTAGGGGGCATCCTTCAGCCTACTGCAGGTGCTGAACTGTTATTTGATAAATTTGGTAATTCCAGTTTGAGCACAGACCCTGCCTTAGACGGGGGACTCCTTCTGATAAAGAACACCAACATGGTGGACATGGGCCTCCACTTGCGGCACTTTCAGGGTAGCTGGGGAGGCAGATGCATAATCAACTAGCTGCTCCCAGGAGCAGGAACCTGTCAGAGACCCAGGACTGAGGACTCTCGACTAATTCAGGGACCAGGCTGACGGGCTTTTGTTCAAGAGGTCTTAGGGACACTCTGTGTAAGAGTGTCCATGTGACATCTGAAGCCAGTTGCTAGGGACCTTCACACAACGAATTGATCCCTGATGCTCTGGAAGCAGAATCTGAGAACAGCTGATGCCGAAGGGTAAGAGAAGGAGGAAAAGATAGACAAGGAAGAGATTCACACCCTTTACCTGATGGAGAGCAGGGATGGATGGGGTAGAGGGGGAGGAAAAGAGGGAGGGAAGAAGGGAGTCTATTCCACCTTCCCACCATGCTTTTTATTTTATTTGTTTATTCAATTAATATTTTTTTTGAGAAATTAGTGTATGGAAAAATTAAGCAGAAAGTTTAAACTGTTCTCTCCTCCAATCTACTTTCCCCTACTGTGAACATCTTATATCTCTGTGGTACATCTGGTACAACTGATGCACTAATTTTGCTACATTATTACTAACTAAAGTCCATAGTTTGCATTAGGGTTCACTCTCGGTGACAAATATTTAATGACATGAATCCACCATTGCAATATCATACAGAGTAGTTTCACCATCCCCCAAATCCCTTTTCCACCCCAAATCCTGGCAACCCCTGATCTTTTTTAACTATCTATATAATTTTCCCAAATGTCATATACAGTTGTTTAAATCACACAATATGTAGTCTTTTCAGATTGACTTCATTCATGTATCAATGTATTTGGGATTCCTCCATGTCTTTTTGTGGATTGGTAGCTCCTTTTTTATCACTGAATAATATTCCAGTTATGGATATACCACAGTTAGTTTAAGCATTCACCTATTAAAAGACATTTTGGTTGTTTCCTATTTAGGATAATTGTGGATAACGTTGCTGTAAATACTTTGTATGTGTGTAAATGTAAGTTTTCAACTCATTTGGGGATATGTCTAGGAGCTTGATTACTTGTACATACGGGTAAAAATACATTTGAGTCAGGTACGTTGGCACCAGCAGCTAGGAAGGGAGGCTGAAGCAAGAGTATCACAAATTCAAAGCCAGCCTGAGCAACTTAGTGAGGCCCTAAGCAACTTAGAAAGAACCTGTCTCAAACTAAAAAAATAAATAAAAAGGGCTAAGGATGTGACTCAGTTGTTAAGCCCCCCTGGGTTCAATTCCCTAATTCCCTAATGTATATTTGGTTTTATAAGAAAATGCCAAGTTGACTTCCAAAGAAGTGGCTGTATCATTTTGTATTTCTACCAGCGATAAAGAAGAGATCTCTGTTCCTAAACATCCTTGCCAGCATTTGATATTGTCAATGTTTTGGATTTTGGCCATTTTAGTAAGTGTATAGCAGTAGCTCATTGTTTTAATTTATAATTCTCTAAGAACATAAGAGGTACAACATCTTCTCATTTGCTTTATCTGCCATCCATCCAGATCCAGAATATGAAATCAGCGATTAAAAACAAATGGACCATCAAGCCAAGAAAAGACATCGATAAGCCTTAATTGCATCAATACTTGCTATTTTTTTCTTGGGTGACCTGTCTGTTAAGATCATTTTCCCATTGTTTTAACTGGGTTATCTGTTTGCTACTGCCTAATTTCAAAACTTCCTTATCTATTTGTGGATACGAGTCCTTTACCAGATACCTGATGCACACATTTTTCTCCCATCTGTGTCTTGTATCTTTCTTCTCCAAACTATCCCGCCTGTTATTTTTTTTTTTTGGCTTGATGAAAGTTCTAGGAGTGTGCAGTATGCAAATACTTGAGGAGGAGAGAAAAGATATTAGGTGAAGTGGTGCTGAGATTCACTTTAATTTCCTTCCAGAGATAAGAGGGCAAAACGCAATCCATGTTCAATCTTAATTTTAATATGCTTGCTCTTTGAAAGGGCCGTCCCTCAAAGGGGCCACCAGCCCGGGATGCAGCCTCCACAGGGCTGCATGTCTCTGCAAAAGAGATCCCACTTTGTGAATTCATCCATATGCCCATCTCTCTGCCAAACTGTGACCATGTAGAGAAAAAGACTCAGCTCCTCCCTCACCGTCCCACTGTGCCTGCTCTGCAGCAGGCAAGTGTGGAATGTTGAAAGGACAAGTTTAACAAGAATAAAATCAAAAGCATCATCATCCCTCTGTGCCTGCTCCTTCCTCTGGCTTCTCTGGACCAGCTGAGAAAAGTTCAATGTCCAGCATTCCCACCAGCCATTTGGCCTCCCTCTTAGCATGCCTAGAACGTCCCCTGAGTCTTATCATTCTATAGGTCAGTCCATTCTCTGCAGAGGCAGCCCCTCTGCCCAATCCCTCAGCCGGTGTAATTGTGTCTCCTATGGACTCACCTGAAACCATTCTGCGCCGGAACCAGGGGAAAGGAGACTCAAATAACGTCAGGCTCCAAGTCGAGAAGAACTCAAGAAACACGGGATTGAAACATCATGCAAAAGAGTTGGAAAAAACGCAAAGGATGAAAACTTAAGGGATGGAGAAGTGTTCGTGTTTAAATATTCCAGCACTTTAATATTTCAGGAAAAAAAATCAATGGGTTCAGAATTTTTAAAATTCAATCTTAAAAGCTATGCCCTTGAGCTAGTTCCTCTCTTAGATCTCAAATTCAGCATCAGTACAAAGGGCAGACTGGCCATCTGGTTTCCAAGCACCTTTCCATATCTTATCTTTTCAGAACGCAAGCAATTTCTGTTCTTTCTGGAAGGTGTTTTCATCATTAAAAAAAAAAAAAAAGAACCCCAAAATATTTCTTTTCCTTCAGCAATTCATGGATTGGCCACTAGATGGCAGAATGAGACCACAATGGGGCTGGCTGGAGATCTGTATGCAGCCTCCGGGGCAGCAAGCTAGCAAGCCTTTCTCCTGCAGGCATCTGATTAATAATAGAGCTGTAATTATCTTTACACAATCCTGATTGCAGCTCTGTTGTAGCCTAGCTGTTAAATTAAACTACACAAATAAATATGCTGGGCAATTCTGCCTCCCTGCAGTCCCCACTCTGGGTGGCTTCCAGGCTTATTAACATATCAAAACACAAACTCAACCCTCCAAGCTCCCTTCATTTTCATAACAAAAGGGACCCCCTTTCATCTCCCCAGCAACCCATTCTGTATTTAAATAGCTCTGTGAAGACTGATAACATTATTACTTTATTTCCCCAGTCTAGCCCAGGGGATACCTCCAATCTGTTACCTCTGGAAACTGGATGGATGTGTTTTATTAGGAAAATGAATCATCCTTCCATCCCAGCTTCCTTAAGCTCAGGGATGGATGTAGGTGGGAAGGAGATCAGGCGGGACACCTCTCTTGGAAACTCTAGAAATCACTGATCAACCCTGCTGTTTCCCTCCCAGGTCAATCAGTGTTGTCTGATCTTTCAAAATGATCAAAGTGGAAATGAATGAAAAAGTAAAGACAAAAAGCAAACACAATATAACATCCAGATGCATTCTGCACCGGTTTGGGGTCACAGGCATGGGTTAGAATTACAAGAGTAGGGTCCTGGCACTTGGTCATCTTGGAGTGATTAACCACAGGACTCTGGGGAATTAAGACTTCTTAGGAGCTGAGAGTTTACTTTAAAAAAAAACAAAAACAACACTTCCCCCCAGGCTCTTAGGGGGCTGCTGAGTACACTTAATTTATTTTGCCACATAGCCTCTGAAAGAGCACATCTGCAAAGAGCATCCATTTTTTTCCACTGAGGTGTTAAGCTTTAAGAACTCATCTTCCTTGCCTTGCAATCTGTTCATTGAAGGATGAGGAACCAAAGTCCAGGAAAAAGAAGAGTGTGACCCAGGGTCTCAGGCTGAATCCTTTGCAGAGTGGGACAAGGCTTCTCTGGGTCCTCTAACTCTACCACTGCTAATCGCCTCAAACTTGATCTCCACAAGTCTGTGTCCCCCTCAGGAATTCTGAAGACCTGTGCAAAACAACCCTGTTCCCTGGATCTAGACAGACCAGGTCAGTAATAAACAAGAGTTAGGAGAATAAGTGAAGGAATGCATGAAAAGCCCAGAAAGGAGCCGCCTTAGATCCGAGAGAGGCTGCTACCCAGAGCTGGTCTCCCAACTGGAGCACCCACAGCCCACAGAGAAAGTAATCCAACCCAGAGAGTCACCTGCAGTAAGACTTCAGGGACAGCTTAGCTGATCCCCCCAATCCTGTGTCTTTCTTCAACTTGGCTCAGGGTGGGGACAGGTCTGAGCATAAAGGCAGTGGGTGAGGGAATGGAGAAAGCAGGGCAGATATTACAGCCCACTCTCAAGAATACTTCTGGGTAATTTTATAAGGAAAGGTTTATTTATTTGACTCAGGGTTCCAGAGGTGGGGAAGCCCCAGGGCATGGCTGGGTTGGATTCCTGGTGAGGGCTTGAAAAGCCAAACTAACCTAAAGAGGAGCAAACCTGGGGTCTGCAGCAGTCTGTAGGCAGCGGTGGAATGGCACCTTTTCAGAGGGGTCTGTGTTCATAGGCCTTAATGAGAGTTAACCATACCAGGATGTGTAGTGTGGCAGTCAGGAAGCTAGTTGTGCAAGTTAAAAATCCAACTCAGGAAAACAGTTGCAAAAGCTTGAAACTCATTGCTCCTGGGTTGAAAAATCCAGAGCCCAGAACCCATTTGTTTGTTTTCTCCTCTGGGACTCAGTGTTACTGGGAAAGGATGAAAGCCCAGAGCCCAGGCCTATGTTCAGCTTCTCTCTCCTCAGGGGACTCATTGTTCTCCCTCCTCCCTGGGGGCTGTCCTTCCCCTTTTGGGGGTTAGGGTTAGGGTTAGGGTTAGATGAGAGAGTCAGGGGTCATGCACCAGAGTCCTCGGCCAGGCCCTAGGGTACAGCTCTGGCTTTGAGGGTTTTTCTGGCATCTGAATGGCACCACAGGGCGGGGGGCGGGGCCAGCCTCTTTTCAGTTTCTCAGCTTGTCTTGATTGCCTGTAGGAGGCTGGGATGGAGAAATGATTTAAAAGGACAGCTTCCAGGAACAAAGTGGAGTCATTCTGGACCACGGATCGGCCTTCTTAAAATCCTCTAATTTTAAAGGAGCTGTTGTTACAGCATAGAGTAACGATTCCAGTCTTTGGAAGAGAGAACTCACTTACTCCCTTGAAAGTTCACCCCTCTCAACCACCTATCACCTCCTAAAGGCCCGACCCCCAACCTGCCAAGGGCGACTAAGCTCCTCTTGAGTCCCGGAACTAGCCATGGTCCTAGAAGCAGGGCATCTGGCACTGTGATAGGTCATGGCAGGCCATACAAAGATGTCACCCTTTCCTCCCTCAGGGAAACAGGTCCATCCAGGGACAACTCCGTGAGGTGTGGGAAGGAGCCATGGAGATGGGGGGAGCCCTGAGTAAGAGCCCTGCGCAAGGGCCGGACGGTCCAGTTCCCGCACAGATGCTTGGGACCTGGAGCTTCTGTTAGGTCCCCAGGCTGAAGAGGAGAAATGAGAATAGCCCTCCTCCCTTGACCTGGTGACCCTCCTTCCACTTCCACTCCTCTCCTGCTCACCTCTGCTCCACTGAGTGGGCGTCTTCCTCTAGTGGAGGGAGCCCGTTGGACTAAGCAAAGGCGAAGTTCTTGGGGGAAGGTTGATAATGTACCATGACAGAGAAAGGTTCTCCCTCCTGGCAGGTGACAGGGCCTGGAGCATGACAGAGGGGCCTCCAGGGGCGGGAGGATCACCCCGCTCCCCGTGGGGTCACAGTTTCCCAGGAGGCTTTGCTCTTGCAGCTCATGCCCGGCTCTCTCAGGTCAGGGTCATGCCACTTCCCTTCCCGCTCACCTTCCCAGGAGGCAAAGGAAGTTGGACCCCTAAATGCCAGTTTGTTCCCTCCTCACCCCTGGGGAGGACATCCAAAGGCACAGGGGCCCCCTCAGCCCAGGGCGTGGAGGAGCGCTGTTGCCCCTTGGCCTATTTTTCCTGGAAGAGAGGTGGAAAGACATCTGGAGGGGCTCTGGAGGCTTAGGTTCCCTCTTGCTGAACTCCCAGGGGGTGAAGGGGGCTCATGCATTTATGCATTGCACAAATATTAATTAAAAGTCTGTTGTGTACAGAGTATTACACTAATCACTGAAGAGGCCCAGGAAGGAAGACAAGGACATAATGAAGCCTTGTATTTGTCGTCCCAGAGCCCTAAGGCAGCTTTCTCACGTGGCGCAGAAGCTGGGAGGTGGAAGGGACCCACGGAACCCCCCCCACCTCACTGTCTCATTTTGTAGATGAGAACAGAGACCAGGAGGGGCAGAATCCTGGCCCCCACCCCACACCAGGAGCTGAGTTGGTGAAGTGCGGTCCTGGCTTCTGTCGGAAAGCTCTACTTGGAAGAAAATGAAATGTCTTTTATTTCTCAGGATCTTTATTCTCTGGAGAGTCCCGTGGGGGTAGGACTGTTCTGTGTCCCCTCTCACAGAGCTTCAACTGGAGCCGGGAGCTTCCTGGGATTGCTCAGGATGCAGGCCAGGGCTCCTGCCCTGAAGGACGGGAGAGTGAGAGGACCCGAGTATGAGGCCGGAGGTTCCAGAGTCCAGACCTGGGAGGTGGGTAGTTAGAAAGGGAGAAAGCCAAGCTGCAGAGAAGCAGGCAGAAGTCCTGGGAGGCAGCCCAGGAAGCGGATGGGGAGCAGGAGCCCCCACGCAGCTTGGCCGTCAGAAGGGGGGCTTTGCAGTTAGACCGAGTGGGTGCAAAGTCCAAGTGCATTACATGGGGGGTGTGTGTGCTCTGGAGAGTCACTTATTTCCTGAGCCTTGCCTTTCTCATCTCTGAAATGGGAATAATGGGGTACCTGCCTCTTAACGTGGTCGAGGGCCACGTGAGAACAGCAGAATGCCCGGCTCATGCTGAACATTCCATTAACATTGGCTTCACTCGTTCAAAACCAAAGTGCCTGGAAGTCATGAAGAGGACGTCAGAGGACAAGGTTGAGGCTAGGCACGTGTCAGAGCTGGCCTCAGGGATCATGGGAGAGTGTCCTGAGGACCCTGCAATCATGGAACAAGGGAGCCTCTGCCACTCTCAGACCCTTGGCCTTAGGGAAATCATCGTCCTCCCTGGGCTTGACTTTCTTCATCTTAAAGTGAGGGGTTGGCCCAGATGTTACCTTGGAACACTTTCAAATCTCAGGTCTATGGGGCCCACGGGGAGAGAATTGGGAGAAGCTGGGGGTGTTGGGGTGATATGTCCTGAGCAGGAGCAGCAAAAGCCTCGACCCACAGAGCCAGTGTGGACAAGGGATGCCCAGGACCCGGCCAGGGGCAGCAAGGACCTGCAGACCCCACCTTGGTGCCCCATGGCCACAGGAGAGCAGAGTTGTACTCTCTGTCTCTCTGTTACAGAGCACATTCACCTCCAAGATTCATGGGACCTATACAAGGACACTAGGAGGCTGAGTAGAGATGGTCTTCACAGCAGAGGACACCATGGTCAAGTTGGCATGGGTCTATTTTCAGTTCTCTCAAAGTATGTTCCTAATTCTCAGTGACTTTTTTTTCCCACTCATTGATTATTCAGTAGCGGGTTATTTACTTTCTGTATACTTGTGAATTTTCCAACTTCCTTTCTGTTCTTAATTTCTAATTTCACTTCCTTGTAATCAGTGAAAACATTTTGAATAATGTCAATCCTTTCACATTTATCAAGGTTTGCTTTGTGGCCTAGCATATGGTCCATCATGGAGAATGTTCCATGATAAAACAGAGAGAAAAAAACAATCATGATGGCCCTGGAAGGTTAGGCCTGATTTCTGTAGAGTGTCCTTCAAGTCTTCTATTTGTTTGTTAATCCTCTATGTTCTCACCATTATTAGAGATGTAGTATCAAAGTCTGCAGCTCAGTTGTGGAACTGTCTCTTTCTTTCCTCAGCTGGGTCAGATTCAGCTTTACATATCTTCATAATTGTTACAGCTATCTGATAGGGTGATCATTTTGTCATTTTAAAATGATGTTTTGCAATGATAACTTTTTTTTAGTTTTAAAATCGATTTCATCAGATATTCATAAGCCACTGTAGTTGTTTTGTGCCTTTTTTGCATAATATCTCTTTTTCTATTCTTTTACTTTCAACATTTTTTTATCTCCAAATCTGAACTGTGTCTCTAGTAAATAGCATATTGATTTATTTTTTTTAAATTGAGTCTGACAGTGTCTGAAGTAGGAGGAAGTTGGGTCTGCCTTGATGAACCCCAAAAGTCCTGGGGTTGCTCTAGGTCTTCCTTAGGTAGTATATTGCAGCAGATATGGATGCAAATACTTCTCCCCACCAGGGTTAAGCCTCTGGTGCTTCTGCATAGCAGGCATAGTCACCCCTAGGTGGCAGTGGTTTTAGCACAGTTCTTTAAATGCCTCTTACCCATCGTCTCTGCTAAGCTGTACACCTTATTGGGTCTCAAACCTAGTAGATGTGGGAGGATGGTGACCAGGGCACCATCTGGTCAAAAGTAATCTGCTGTTTCTACATTTAAGACCAACCAGACCCCTCATGCCTGGGGACAGCTGTGTTCTGGGCCACTCTGCCCATTTCCTAGTTGCTAATCTCTAAGAAACACCCTGTATGAATCCACAGTTCCCATCCTGAAGTTGTTTCTTGTATTGTTCCAGTCATTTAATCTATTCACCTTTGTGCTTTATTGATATTTCCTTCATGTAGCCATCTTATAGAAGATACTAAGTATGGCTCTGTCAATTTCGCCCCCTCTAGAGGAGATCAACTTGTCCACCAGCCAATTTTCCAGCATATACTCTCATTAATGCTAACAGGAGAGACCACAGGGCAGAGGTGGGCTCAGTAGGTGGAGTGAAGGGTCAAAAAATCCTGCTTCAACCAGGCACAGTGGGCCCACCTGTAATCCCAGCAGCTCGTGAGGCTGAGTCAGGAGGATTGAGAGTTCAAAGCCAGCCTCAGCAAAAGTGAATTCTGAGCAACTCAATGAGACCCTGTCTCTAAATAAAATACAAAATAGGGCTGGGGACATGGCTCAGTGGTTGAGTGCCCCCGAGTTCAATTCCCAGTATGCTAAATAAAATCCTGCTTCAGCTGCTGGTGAAGATAAGTAGGAATCAGCCCCAGCTTACAAAACGTCAGGGGGCAGGGCGGAGACATTCTGGGTAGTGCAAATAGACTGTCATTAGAGAAGCCTAAGCATCCATGTGCAGAGCTGCAGGTGGGTCCCTATGGCAGGAGCATGAGGGACAAACTGGAGTGGACAGGGGTATGACCAAGATGGATCCAGTCCCATTCTTGCTTTCTTATGTCTAGGATGATCTGAATGCTTAAAAGACCCTGGTCCACAACTGGCCTTTACACTCTCTCTGTTCATGCTCAAGTGAGATCCAATTCCAGGCCTGCTTCTCCCAGAGTCCCTGGTGCTCAGAAAGCACCCGGATGTCCTCAGGGTCTTGTAAGTTCCAGTCTCAATCACTGGCCCTTCCTCAAGGCAGGGAAGTCAAGCCTGATATGCTCACTCATTCCATGGGCTCCATCCAGCTACCCCTCCCCACCACTGGGCCACCCAGCAAGGATTCATGTGTCAACTCATTTCTCTCCATCAGCCCACACAGATCCCCTGTCCAAAACCCTGGCAGGGCATCCAGCGTCGGGCTTCAGGGGCTGTCTGAAAATCAACAAGAATCAGTGCTACAGCAGGCCTCAGCCTGGGCAGGCTGCTCGGGGGCTGGGTTTGCAGCGGTTATGTCTGAGTAGAGCAGGAGAAAATTGCATTGTCTGTCACTGTCAGTGTTGTCACCAGCAAACACAAACATTTTAGAAGCCAAGATGGATAACTCTGGCTACAGGCAATGCCCAGAGATGTTGCTCAGTGCCTGCCCAGGCTCTCAGGGACTATTTCATCCTCCTGCATCAGTACCCCCATATCTTTATGACCCATCAGAAATCTCCAGGGTGCTGAATTTCGAATCTTCCCTCCACTGAATTCTGTAGCCCAGCCAGGAAGAGGCCCCCAAACATGCTCATGGCCCCTACCTCCTGGATCTGATTTGGCCCTCCTCTTAGCCCGAGTGGCAGGCACGATGACTGTTAGTCCCCACTTCACGGATGAGGAACATAGTGCGTTAGTTGGTGATCTGAGGCTATCAGATGGAGGAACTGGACAGCAAAGCAGATGTATTGGTTCCAAGGAGAAAGTGCTTCCCAGCTTACCAGTCCTTCTTGGCCTAACAAGGGAACTAAGAAATTTAGTATCTGGAAGCACAAGGAGTGTCTTTCTTACCCCTCATGTCTTGGCCTTCCTGGATGCCCCTTAGAGAGCTCTGTGCACTCCCAAGGCTTCCTGCCTCCACCTGAGCAAGCACCCACTCTGGAAGCTAACACAGGGATGAGTAGATGTCAGGTAACAGGTGAGAGGGAGTCCCTGGGGTGCCAAGGGGATCTTAATGCACATAGCAAGGTGTGTGTCTTCTCACTTCTTGCAATGACACAGTCCTAGGGGCACTAGGATCTGTATGTTCAGAGATACCAACAGAGGCTTAGAGAGGTGGAGTGATTGTTCTCCACAAAGCCAGTCCCATTTGGTCCTAGAACCATCCCCACACTGTCTTGCATGGGCTGAGCCATATGCGGCTGGGTCTCCAAGGGAGATTTGATAAGTTAATTAAAGGGTGTTCTTGGAATTTCATGGTTGCAACATATCCCTGTCATCCTGCCCTGAAGGAGAGGGAAAGATCTGTTCCCATCTTTCCCAATGGATTTCTAGCCTCCTAGTTCCTAGTTTCTGTTGTAGCCAAATTATTGACACAAATTTTGGTCCTTGGGTGGCAGAGCTCTCTCTTTTTCAAACATAGTTGGGCCCCCCATCTCCATTATTCTAGCTCATTCTTCAAGCCTCAGGGAAACCAGTGGCCACCCAGACACCCTGTTCTCCTCCCTGTCTCTGAGCTCTGATGGCTACCATCTGACCCACCCTCTCTTCTGTCCATCTTTTCTTTCATTTTTGTCTTATTAATGCAGTTCTGACACTCATGGCTTGTCCCCCCTCCTAGCCTGAGGTTCTGGCCATTTTGGTAGCTTCTTCAAAGTCTGCCACAAAGATACTCACTGGATGCCTTTGGGAGGTCTCTGGGAGTGGACAAGATCCAGCCCAGCTTTCCACCTTCATACAGACATCTGGATGGGAGCTCTGGGCCAGGCTTAGAGGTTGGGGACTTGCTACAATTTCATTGAGTGATATCTCTACAAGGGCTGCTCTCCTGGCTGTCATGCACTTGGGGTTTAGAATGTGTCCAGAGCTGTGGTCACCTTTATTGAGGGTTTTAAAGTCACAGCATCACTTTCTTCTCAACTGTCTTCAACAATTTTATGGGGAGGGGTGCTGAGACCTATGATCTGGAACATTTATTCTGTCTAGAGCCCCTGGTTCTTCATACTGAAGCAAAGAGCATTTTTGTCTTAGAAGCTCAATTCTCTTTGACCTCGTCTTCCTGGTGCAGTCATGCTGTCAACTTTGCGGTTTTCAGTTGGAACTGGGATCGTTCTTCCCATCTTAGATAAGGGCAGCCAAGGACAAAAAAAAATCATGGTGGTTTGGTCTTTTCTTCTCCAGAAACTTCAGAAACATTTCAGGTCAAGCCTGATATGTGAGCTACAGGTCAAAGACATGGACACGTTCAACCTTGAAAAGGAGAAAACTCAAGAGCTGACTTAAACCACCAGAGGACGGTTCTATAGAGACTCAGTGAGACTTGGTCAGCTTCAGGGGGAGGACCCAGAAGACCCAGCACCAGTTGGTGTAAATGCCAGAGAAGAGTTAAGCATTGTCTCAGTTTTGTCCTCCCATGCCCTCAGCCCAAGAAACAGACCAGAGACAAGAATCATCAGGTGCAGATGGTTTACTTGAGAGGTGTGAGGTTAGCAGGTAGAGAGGCTAGTGTGAGTGTTGCAGAGGGGGGGTGGTGGTGAGGATGTCAACAAGGGACTTGACATCAAGCCAATTTCCACTAAGGGGATGTAGCTTACTGCTCCAGAAATTATTTCAAGACCTGTGTACCCCCACCAACACTGCTAAAACCCTCCCACTTGAAGGTAGCGAGCTGGTTAATTGTATCCCAGGTGCTTCTGTGTTAGTAGGCAGATTCAATTCTGGCAGCCCAAGGGTAGATCAGGTGCTGTTTTTGGGAATATACAGAAACAGAAAGGGTCCTTGGATATAGAGAAGAGATTAACAGCAACTTCTGCGAGCACCACATACAAATTATGTAATGATTCAAACAATCCAGAGGAGGAGGGGGCTCTCTGTGAGGTGGTGAGCTCTCCACCACCAGCCCCAAGGCCAAATGGACTGGGCGGGGTCTCCAGTTTTGAGTAAGGAGTTGGACCAGATATCCTCCCAATTTGACTCTATAGGCAAGGTCTTCAGGTCCTCATGCTACTGAGAAGGTCCCCTGGCTTGCCACAAAATGCAAGTCCTTCCTGTTTTAGTCTTAAGGGCTAATAATCTCAATTTCTTACACACTGCTTTTTTTTTTTTTAGAGCTTCATGGTCATTCATGGTAGTGGGCTTCTTTCTGACAAACTCAACATGCATGAAAATCAATTTCAGTTCACGATCCCCTCTGTTCCCTTCCCCTTCTCCCTACCCCCCTCACCTTCCCCTTTCTCTACTGGACTTCCTTTTGCTCTTCTATTAATTTGTATTTGATCAGTTCCTTATATAATCTTATCCTTCCCTCCCCCTTTCCTTTATTTTACTTTAGCTTCCGAATATGAGAGAAAATATTTGAACTTTGAGTTTCTGAGTGACTCACTGGTTCTTATGTGGGTAGATTAACACTGAACCAGCAAGCTGTGATCCCGCGCTCCTGTTTGGTTCCCGTCAATTTTTCATTGAGTTCTTCCTCGCGCCTGGAAGTGGGCTTGGATTAAAGAGGCAGGGTCATTTCCCATATCGAATTGGATGGAAGTCTAAACGGTTTGCAAAGTGAGTTACTTTTAGGTCTAACTGGGACTTTGGTTTACTTTCCAAAGTAGTCACCCTTTCCTGTACCTGGGGAGAGTGGACACTGCATGCAGGTAGATTCCTTCCTATAGTTTTTGGAATCCGCTCAATAAGAATGGCTACCATTGGACATTCTACTGCACACATTGGCTTTCTCTGAATCCTCACAGCCCAAAGAGCAATGCACTCTTTATATCCCCGTTTTAGATGAGGAGGTTGAGGATCAGAGAAGTTAAACAGACCTATAATCTGTTGCAGCTTACAAGAAATAGTGTGAGTTAAACCCTGATCCAAAATTCTAAGAATTCTCCTAGTCCATTCAAATTCAAGGAAGCCAGCCAAGCCTCTCCCAGGGACTTTGACTTTCTCTTTAGGAAAGAGACTGAGGGTTCTACCAAGGTCTTTGGAACAGGGGGTTCCCAAGGTGGTTTAAGTGAATGGTCCTGGCTTAAAGAGAGCAAACTGGGGACACATCCTGTCCATAATAGGGATGTCTGTGCTGTGGGAAACGAATCTGATGGACTGATTAAGATGTAAAATGGGCATATATTTGATCTATAATCCTACTGCTAATATTCTATCTCACAGAAGTAAAACCTCAAATGTACAGGGAAAATGTAGAACAGTAGGGATACAGTTGGGTTTATTATTTTTATTTAATTTTATTGGTATTAGCAAAAAAGAAAAAAGAAATGGAAGCAATTTTGACATCTGCCAATAAAGGAATAGATGAATAGATATGCTGCATTCAAGCAACAGTTTATTAGGTAACATTAAAGACTGTGCTATAAATGCTAAAACTTAACAAATCATACATTTTATTGTATTTCACACTTCCTCAATAAAGCCACTTTAAAAAACATCACATTAGATCCATGTGTGCATCTTGATCACGAAGATGTCCCTGATACGTGCCTGGTTGAGTAAAAGCAAGCTTCAGGGTACAACGTGTGATTCTGTTTGGGGCACAGTCGTGTGTGCATCTGTACGTGGGTTTATGTGAGTATCAGGGATGTTGGAAAGGTCACTCTATAATGATCTTGGTGAGAAAAATATAATGGGCAGGAAAAACAGGAAGACTTAAACTTTTCTATATTTAGTTCTCTGTTATTTGCCTTTTTACAACATGCTTCAATTGCTTTTGTAATAAAAAATATTGTAAAAAAATAATAGTGTCGGTGAATCACCACAGAAGCAAGCCTGTCTATGGATCCAACTAAGATCACTCGCCTCTAAGGAGACAGGTGCCTGTGGGTTTCACCGTCCCCTGGGGTTGCCAAAAACACTGAGGCAGGGGATTGTCCTGGCTCCAGCCACTGAATATACAGTCGTCGATGGGACAGTCTGAGTTTGGAATAGAAACATAAAGGTCAGTCGCAATAGAAAATGTATTTCCTTTCCAAATGCCTGCATGATAAAATATGGAATTTTAATAATTTCACAGGGTAGGAATTATAGCTGCCTAGCTTTTATCAGTGCCTCAGGCATTGTACTGACCCCAGCAAGACCTCACATTTCCTCTTCACCAGCAGGATGATTTTCTACTTCATCATCTTTTCTGTCATTGTGGGAGGAAAAACAAATTCCCCAGGTAGCCTTCCTGCAACCCCAGCCCAGCAGAACCATTGGGAGCAGGATTTCGTCCATTTGTTCAGCCAGCAAACATTTACTGAGCCCTATTGTCCCAGTTTTCTTACTTTGCTTGTATTGAACACTGAGGATACACAAATTCCAGGAGATCTTCTGGACAGCACACTTAAAAGTGAAATTACTGAACAGGCAGTCTGGGAAGGTGATGGTGACTATGAGAGTCGAGAATTCATTCCTTCCTTCATGCATGCATGCATGCATGCCAAAGGCAATTTCGGAAAAACAGAGATCTCGAGCTTTGAAGATGGAAAAAAAAAACTGTGAAGTTTTCCACGGAAGGAAAATAAGATTCATTAGCTGTGGTTCTTAAGTACAGAACTAGGACCCTGGAGTCATACAAAGGGGCAGAGTTGGTAGAAAATGTGATGAAGTTGATCCAGAATCTATGCAGATGGCAGTATTCCAAGAGTAAGGGGGATGTGAAGGGCACCTGAGAGGGCAGTGTGGGTAATGCATGAAGAAAAATGATCATCGCAGGGGCAGAAGGATGGAAGGCAGGGCACAAGAAGGGCTGGCCTCAGACCAGAGCTCAGACTGTCCATCCTCTGTACCACGAGGCCAAGAGCATGCAGATGTGACTGTCTTGGGAGGTGGGAGATTGATAGATTTTTTTTCTGCCTCCTTCATTTTCTCAGTAAAATTGAATTCAAGGCCCTCAACCAAAACCAAGGAGGGGGTGCTCTCCTGGAAGTTCCAGGGCATAGGAGAGAGTGGGAAGAAGTCATCTCTGAGGACAAGAGAATGGCTTGACCTGGGATATAGGACAGCACTGTGGAGCAGAGCCCGGGGCTCACTGGATGTTGGTGGCCATAGTGAAAGTGAGACCAGTCGGCATGATGGTGCGTTTTTCTCCAGATGCATTCCCTTCTCAGATCAGGGGGAGAGTAGAAAGGTAATTTCATCTCACCAGATTAGGATTTAACCAGGCAGCCCTAAAAGATGGAGAGAAGGTGACCACTGTGACAAGTCCCAGAGGCTCAGTGGGGTATGGAGAAGAGTGACAGATGGAGAAAAGATGGTAGGTCCTTAGACACGGCAGGAGCGGGAGATGGTTAGCCCCATTTTGCCAGTGAACTGAGACTCAAGGAGGCAAATCATAATCTCTAGAAAAGTCATGTACCTGGGACTTCAGGATATGAGAATGTGAGAAGCAGAGAGTAAAGTATTTCTACTAGTGATGTCTCCCTCTCTGTCCCCTTCTCCCTCTCAGGGAGCTCAGCACTGTGGTCAGCTCTCCGACTTGTCCGGGACTGGGCCCTATCAGGGTGCAAGACATTCAGCACTAAAACTGAGAATGTCCCAGGCAAACAAGGTTGATAAGGCCCCAACCAACACACATGTGCATACACGCAAACGCACATGGGGAAAGAATTACAATTGATAATTCTGTTGACAAGGCCATCAAGGGGTTCCTCTCTTCTGCAGAGGTCAGAGTTGGAGGTGAGGGGCGCAGGCTCAGAGGCAACAGTTACATTCTATGTTACTATCTTATAAACACATCGAAATTATATTTTGGAGGGATAGGTAACAGCCAAGTGGCTCAAAATTCAAAGGCTTCCAAAGAGTAAACAAGGAAGGTTCCTGCCTTCTGGCTAGAGTCAGAAGTGGGAGGAGTGAATTGTGTGTGCTTCCACTGAGGCAGAATGCATAGCTGGCAATCACCTTAGAGCCTGCAACTTGATCTTTCTGTGTGGGAAAAAAAAGATCACAGAGTTCATTCTCTCTGGGCACATCACCACCAGAATATAAGCGCTGAAGGTCAGGGACTGGGGCTGTTTTCTTACTGATAGCTCTTCAGCACTTAGAACAGTGCCTTGGAGGTGGATGGAATCCAAGGATGTCCCACTAATTGAAGGAGTCCTTTGTTCTCCATGGCACCCCACTGAATGCATGTGCAGCAATGTCTAATTGTACCCTTTTCTGCTTTCTGATTGTTTCCACACTTTTGATCTTATAATTAATGTCTCAGTGAATAACCGCACACATATGCCACTTTAGATGTGTGTGAGCCGATCTGTAGGATCAACTCCCACAAGCAGAATTGCTGAGTCCAGGGTCTGTGCATCTGTAATGGTGATGGACAGGACCACATTATCCTCTATGTAAATTTTCAGTTATTTCATGGTTTGCATTCATCATACGTTTTTCCTATCACCATTTGTCTTTGGTTTTAAGCCACCTTCAAGTGCTCTGTCCATCGGGCCCTTCACGGTTGGCCACTGTAGCTTACCACCTCCCAATTTTGGGACCATCCTTTTTTTATGGGCTTTGCTGAGCATCCTGGCCAAGAGCCTACCTTCCCCAGGGTGGGGGAGGGTGCACGGGAGAAGAGGAAGTCCTGCATCCAGGTATCTGGGATTCCTGAAGTGGTGTGCAGCAGGAGAGAGAGCCAAAGTACTATTTGGAGACAAGCCAGGAACATCATAAAACCTCACTCAGTTCAGCCTTTCTCAGAAGCTTTTGCTTAACATCCTTGGAAGGGGGTGATAGCATCCCATTTACTACTAAGCAAACTCCTCCCATCAATTCTGTTTCTTAAATCCTCAGCTCCTTCTAATTGCTTATTGACTAGTCCCAGGAGGACTCTAGCATAGATGGGGGCAGCAGAGAGATTTGTTTTCTGGGCCTCAGGAGAGAGAGAAATTTTGTTCAAACTTTGCAGACTCTTGACTCTCAACTAATTTGGACCCAACTCTCTTTCCGTACCCCTCCTGATACTCAGTCTCCCTCCAACACTCAATTCCAGGGTGATGCAGGAACTCCCAATGATATTTTAATTCCCTCTAATGAGTAGCACTTCTGTGGCATTGTCTGGCTTGAAAGCCAAAGACCCCCAAAAGCCTCCATAGGTCTACTCTCCAAGGGACATTTGAGAGGGAGTAACCAGGGGTTTTGTTCTCCCTAATAAGTCTCTGCTAGATATTTCTCTTTAACTGGAGTGTTGTGATGATCCTTCGAGGTGGCAGAATATACATAGGGTGGCTGTGCCCTTGTGCTGTGAAGCTCATTTATTCAGACTCTGGTGCATGCACTGGTTCACCCTGTTGGCTCACTTCTAAGCAGCAATTGAGCATCCATTGTGAGGTGGGCATTGTGCAGAACAGGCAGAAGAACACAAGTATGAACCAAGATGAATTCTGAAGATCAGGAACCAGGCACCGTTGCCATGGGCACTGTGAAGAGCTGGATCAATGTGAGAACACATCAAACCTCTTCTCCAAAGAAAGAATGGGGGAGGGTAAATACATTTTTCAGCTTTGATATTTGGTCCCCGTGTCTTAATCTTTGAGCTCCCCTCTATCAACATCAACCACAGAGAGATAAGAGACAGTGTCAGATGCGGTGGGAGGTACAAACAAGAAAAAGGAGGGAAGGAAAGATAAGAACTGAGTTCAAATTCTTCAACCAGGACAAATCCAGGTAAAAATGTTCCTGCCACATCTCAGGAAAGGGTTCATGAGACAAATTAGCAAGATAAGCAAAGGCTCAGGAGAGAAATGTTTTCCATACCAAACAAAAGCTAATTTTTCCAGCCTCTTCAAGCATTTCAAAATCATTCATTTACATTCAAGTGGCTAATCAGATAATTTTAGATCAGGCATGTCTATTCCTGAAACCCATGGATGGTTGAGCGAGGGAATGGATGAATGAGTTCCGTGAACCGGGTTTTTATTATTATATGGTTTCAAAGTGACAAAGCAGTGTGGTGGATTCTCAGTTCTGACTTTTCCGCTAACTCAGCCTCATTCTCCCACAATTAGTCCTCATTAATGAGACCTCACTGTCATCGCAGGCATTTGAGATCTGAGGTCCCTGGAGAAATGGTTGCATTGGAAAATCAAAGTCAGAAGTCTATTAAGCAAATTAATAGAAGAGGCGCAGTTTCAAAAGAAATATTTTGCCAATCAAAGGAGGTAGGAAGGATTTTTTATAAACATATTTTTTAAGTCATCTATTCACAGTTAAACTATACAGGTGCTAATTAGAAGCCATTCTTTTGAACCCATAAAGTCTGACCCCACCGGGCCCGTATTTCAATCTTTTTTAATCACCTGAAAGCCCTGAATGTCGCTTAATATAATAAAATAGTTAAAATAAAGTATCCCAGATTTCTGGCTAGAGTGAGGCAGTGAGGCATGGGAAAAATCTCGGGCTCTCCATTTAAATGCCAGCATTACCAATTTCCAGCAAATGCACAGCAGGCTTCAAGGTTCTAAACTGAAGAGCTGCATAATTTGGATCAACTTTCTTAACCTCTTTGAGCCTCAGTTTCCTTACCTAGACTAATACTATTGGAGCCATAAGAGCCATCCATATGCAAAGTCACACACACACACACACACACACACACAGCATGAGGCTTTACTGCAGGTGCAGACACACAGCAACTCACAGACTGCTCTTTGCAACCCTAATGGGGGTAGTTTGCTAGCCTGCGAAGAGGAGGAACTGGAGAGAAAGGCAGGGTAAGGAATTGGCCAAGTTTGAATGGCTCGGATAGCAGATGCAAACTACAGCCAACCAAACTTCTGGAGTCTGTGGGTGTAACTCTTACCCTGCACTACCTCTCACATGAGCTGTTTAGAGAAGCCTAGAATCTCACCAGCAATACAGTACCCACCTATTCAATAATGGGTAATCTTTTTTCTTTTCCACTTCTCTGGAGTTAGGTGAATAAAGTTGAATTTGCTCAGTGATGATATTGTTGGGGATGGGGGGAGGGCCCAGCAAAGACTGAGAGCTTTCAAGTCCAGAATTGCACCTGCCGTTAGGAATTCTGCATCTGGGGCCCTGAGCAGTTCTGGGGCCCCCATGGCCTGCCCTGTGCTGCTCCTTTGTAGATGATGATCCCTTGGGTATAGACCCTGGAGGCTTCAAGACGACTCTTCCTGAGCCTTTCAACTCAACAGGATCTGCCCCCAAGACACATTCCCTCCCTAACTCACAGCTCCACAGATATAACTCACTCTCCCCTGACTCACTTTTGAGATGTTCCCTAGGGCCCTGGACCCTCCTCAACAGCTAGACGGTCCCTGTACTGTCACACAGACCCCATCATGACCTGTGGGTCCAAATTTTAAATCATATGTACACCCAGAGAAAACCAATTTCCTTCTGTGATCAGTTCTCTAAGGAAAGGTCAGGCCCATAAATAACTGTGAAGGAGGCAAAGATGTGGTCCCTAACTGCACGCTACCTGGTACAAGGGAGCTGGCCTTCCACAAACGGTGGTTCTCCTTTGCTGTTAAAGCAAGGTCACAGAGGTCAACCCTTAAAAGAGTAACATGAGGAAGGAGGAGCGTCAAAGCAGAATGTCATTTTTAGGTGAAGGGAGTCCCATCTCAGCCTGATGCCATGGGGAGCTCTGGGGTATTGTTTACATGGCAGGATTTGTCCCATCTGGAAGTAAGCCCCTGGGACTCCACAATCTCCCAGGAACTTTGTGTGTCTTCTGAGGGAGGTGCAGGTGTGAGCCAGGCAAAGCCTGCAGAAGGAAAGACATTCCAGAGGGCAACAGGGACCTCAGGGGATCCTGGAGAGGACTGGCACAGCCCCATGCTCCTTCTCCCATACGCCTCCCTTGTTATGTTTTAATATTCGGTTTGCTCACCTTCTCCCTAACTAGCCTTTGGAGGGCAAAGACTTCAAACTCCAAGGTGCCTGAAGAACACAGTTACTTGTAGGGGAGCAAGAAACAGCTTCATTCTGCCCTTCTTGTTATTTGGCTGGGCTACAAATTAAAATGACCCATTGCAGAGTCACAGGAGAAAACATCCTTTTAATTACGCATGTCAACCATGGGGTCCCACAAAATAGGTGAGTTGAGGAAGGGTAACTGAGGCTGAGATAGCTTCTGAGCTACTGCAAGGAACAGCCACGCGGGGCTCTGGAGAGGGGACAGTGGGAACCCAAGTTACCAAGCAGAGGGGAAGTAAACTTGCAGAAGAAAAGTCACCCAGGTAGTAGATGTTGTCAGGCTCCGAGGAACAGGTGACAGCCTCCAAGGAATAGGTGACTATGCTGAGAGACACCTCCAGTCTCTGCTTTGGTTGATGTGATTCCTGTGGTGCAGATTTGTGACAATCGAGTTCCCTTTGAAGGGTCTGTCCTCAGGTACATCAGGGGAGCTCAGAGAAAGCGGGTTCCGCATCCACTGTTCCCATGGTACCCTCAGTTCAAAGTCATTGGTGCACCAAAGTGTCGTATTTTGGAGTGGCATTTCCCGAACTTCTTCATGTTCCATAAATATTTGCTGATGCCTGGGAGATAGGAATAAAGTCTGGCTCACCCACAGACTACTGACAGGTGCCTTATCTTGAAGAAATTCTATCCTCCAGAACTGAGGAAGCTCACACCAAAGGTCCACTTTAAATTTAGCATAAAAAAGAGTCAAACGATTTATGCCCATTTCAGGTCATGATAATGTACTATTTATTTTAATTTTAATTTATTTTATTTTCTAGTACTGGGGATTGAACCAAGAGGGTACTTAACCACTGAGCCCTATTCCTGGCCCTCTTTATTTTTATTTTGAGATGGGAGTCTCATTTTTAAATTGCAGAAGATAGCCTAAAACTTGAGATTCTTCCTGCTTCAACCTCTGGAGTCCTAGGGTTAGCGATGTGCCACTATTTCTGGCTACAAATATTGTTTTGCCAATAAGAGTTTAAAAGCACATTTGATGCCCCACACAGATGTGGATTTCCCATGTTGTCCTCTTCAAGACTGAGAAACTGAATTTGGGACTCTCCAGGAAATTCGCCAACCACTTGTAAGCCATCTCCCTTTATCTCAGCTGTACCTTCTCTGTTAATAAAATTGACCAGTTCAAGGGTTTCTACTATTTTTTGAGTAAGAGACCTGTTTATGAGAGCAAAGTATCTTAAAGGCTCACCTTTGTTATTTATTCACCTCTCTAGTTGATTTTGGTATTCATTGAGAGAATATATAATGACAAAAAGCTCCTAGAAGATTCAGGCAGTCTTTTAAATAAATTTGCATTCATGAGTCAGAGCAATTTTTCAATTAGTAGCAGTAGGCAAGCAAGATGTATTATTTACTTATTCTACTGGAAAATTATCAGTGCATGTGGAGATGGTCACAGACCAGGTGTCCCTCAGCTTCCCTTCTGCCCTGAAGTGATCTTCTATAATCAGCTCATAAGGAGGTTCCACCTTTCCAAGTAATTTTAACAACTAACAAATGATTTTGCACTTGGATTTCTCTCATTTAATCATTACAGAGCCGGGAGTCCCAGCTTGTGGTTGGCTCAGGGATCCCTACAGAACTGTCAGGCCAGATTGCAGGTGTTACCCGGTGTCGGAGGGTTTTACAGCTGAAGGAGAAAAGGGGCCAGACCTTTTGAAGGCAATCTCGAGGGGAAGAAGAAACGAGGACCATTTATAGTGTCTCAGAATGGAACTTCTTCCTGCTCCCTAGGCAGGTGTCAGTAAATTCTTGCCACAATGGAGGGAGGGTGCCACAGTCTGGCTGGGCACAATTCATGAGCCACTTATCAAGCAGAAACAAACTTTATTTTTAAAACATACACTCTGCACCACACGAGCTCTTCAGGAATTCCCTCAAAGCCCAGCTGCCACCACTGGCTTCCCACAAGCCTCTCAACCCCCCACCCTCCTGCTCTTGAGGCCGATTGGCTGGGTTGCATGGGTGAGCATCACTGCAGAGGAGCCAATCAGCTGGCAGCTGGAAGTTTGCTGGGGGACGGTGAGCCAATCAGCTGGAAGTTTGCTGGGGTCCTTTCGGCTGTGGCTCTCAACAGGAGGGAGGTCCACAGGCTGCAGCTGAGGAGGCTGCTTAGCAATGGTGCTTTTGGAGAGGGGGGACTTCCTCCCTGCCCTTCATGAGCTGCAGAGATGTTGGCAAACTGTACCTGCAAGGGAACACAAGCCACCTGCAGCTATCCTCATTGTTGCATCAAAACAACCACCTTTTTTATTATTCCTCACAGTTCTATGAATTTACTGGGTTCAGCTGGGTAGTTCTTCTTCTGGCTCTGCTTGGGTCTCTCATGCAGCTGTGGTCAGAGGGCAATTAAGATGCTAGAACAGTGGAACCCCCCCCCACTTCCCTTCTAATTTCCCTCTTTGCAGCTTTACAAACTTTCTACATGGCCTTTCTAGGTAGCTTTTTCTGTGGTCTCTCTGGAAGTCTTGGTTATTTCCTACATGGTGGTTCAGGATTCTTGAAAGCACAAAATGCAAATGGCAGGCTCAGAAGCGGCACCGCCTCTACCTACCTCCTGTAGGTTAAGCAAGTCACAGGGTCAGTTCACTTTTAGCTGCCAAGGAACCATACAAGAGTACAAGCATTGAGTGAGGAAGCTCAGGGAGTGCTTGCTCACAGCCCTGTAGCATGGCAGGGTGCCCCAGTTTGGGGCTCCTAGGAGAACGCACCTTGGCATGTCCTTGAGCTTGCTCCTGCACCAGGAAGCTGCAACACTGGTGAAGTGCTGCCCTCAAGTGGCACCCTGAGGGCATTGCAGGGCCAGAGCTCGCCCCTGGGCTGCCTGTGAACCTTGGGCAAGACACCTTGAAATCCCAGGGAAATCTTGGAGTGGGTTGATGTTGCCAGCTTCCTGAGTTAAGAAAGAAAAGTAAAAACAACAAAAAAAGTTATCTCTTAATATTAGTACAATGCAATTGGGTGCACACGCTGAGGAAACCTGGGTTGGGGTGAGAAGAGGGAAACAAGACACAGCATTCTCAGTGTTCACCATAGCCCATGCTTCACGGAAGGGTCCCTCTGTAACTCATCTGATTTTGACTATGATATGACCCTATTTATGGGTCAATTTAAAAATGCAGAAACCAGGTCTGGAAGATCCCACCAGCTAGCAAGGAGCAGAGCTGGGCTGGAAAATCAGGCCTGTCTGACTTTAATGCCCTGAATGGAACCTCCTAATGAGCCTGTGACCTGCATGTCTAATGTTATCACTATGGTTTTTCTTCCTTTTAATTGAGGCCCTTACCAAAATGACATGTCCCCTACTCCTCCTCGTATCCTGAACAGCTCCCTAATGGTGTGTTTACTCAACAAAGGACACAGAGGGTATTTGTTCTGACAGTTGTAGCACCTGCTGGCCAGCCGTTCCCCGCCCTCCCCCCCCCATTACCCAGCGAGAGAGACTGCAGGGAGCAGAGCTCCATTAAGGAGAGCAGAAATCAGAGGGCACCCAGGAGGATGGCCTCACATTGTGCCAAGCCCAGGGACACGGGGGCCCATGAGGATCCAGGGAGGGTGTGGTGACAAGCTCGGGAGACCAACTTGTCTTTCTCATCTCAGCGGTTTTGCAGAGAAGCAGCATGCATGTTGAGTCCAATAAGTGTTAAGAAGACCATTATGGCTGGAGCACATTAAAGGCAACTTCAGGATCTGTCTTCCCCACGGGGTGCAGCTGGATGACTTGTAATGTTCTATAGCTTAGTAGGGTAACTGTGGCTGAGGACAATTAATCGTGCATTTTGAGAGAGCTAGTAGAGAGCATTCTGAATGTTCTCAACACGAAGAAATGATCAATGTCTGAGATGATCTGCCAATCACCCTAATCTAATCCTTGCAAATTGCATACATACTGAAATGTTACACTGCACCTCAAAAATCTATCCAATTTTTATGTGTCTATCAAAAATTTAAAAAAATAAGAAAAAAATATTTGTTTCTTTCCTTTCTAAGAAGAAAAGGAAAGGTAAGAGATGTTTTATTTAAGCCAATGTGTACGTGAGCACCTGTGTGGATGTGTGGGTGGGTGTGTGCATGCGTTCAAGTTGGTGGATATGGATATGATATTTATTAATCCTAACTCAATTAGGCAATAGCCTTTTTAATATTTCATTGGTGTCTAATAGGCATTTCACACTTACCGGGTTAAAAATAAAGTTCTTGCTTCCCTCATCTCTCAAACTGCTCCTGCTCTGGTCCTCCCATCCCAGGTACTTGGCAGCCATATTCTGCCAGACGCACAGCCAGGAGGTGTTGGATTCTGCCCTGAGACTCCCGTCCACTCTCCACCGAGCCCTGCCTTCCCTACTCGCAGCATTCACACAGGACCCCAGCCCTGCTCCTTCACCCTCCCATGACGGGGTCACCTTCAGTTCTCCCAGCTCCTCTTTCTTGACCCTTCACCCAGCCCACCTGGATCCCACCTCTGTCTTGCTCAGCCCACAGAACCATCCCTTCCCGACATAAGACTGACCACGTCTCTGGCATGCCCAGAAACTTCCAGAGGCTTCTTGCCTCTCTCAGAAAGAAATCCTAAGTCTCCATATGGCCACAAGCTCCCACCAGATCCAGCTCTCTTCTGCCTGGCAGATGGCACGTAGCCTCTTGGTGGTTCTCTCCACTGAGTCACAGTCCACAAGCACTAACATGCACAATTCCGAGTGTGTGGCTCAGTGGGATTTTGCCTGGGTACGTAGCCAGGTGACCACCACCCGGTCCAAGATGCCGAGTATTTCTATTGCTCACAAAGATCTCTTATGTCCCTCTCTGTTAATGCCCACCTCCACCATGGGGGACCGACTAGCCTGGCCTTCACCACCCAGGATCCACTCTGTCTGCCTTTATCCTTCATTTAAGTGGAATCCAGGGTATGGGCTGTTTTGTGTCTGGATTCTTTCATTCAACATAATTTTTGAGATTCACCTTCTGGTATCAGCATTTTGTTCTTTTCCATAGCTGAGAGATACTCTATCTTATGAATGAACCACTATTGATTTACGTATTTGGCTGTGGATGGGCATTTGTCTTTGCTTTCGGTTTGGGGGTCTATGCATTTTTCTGCTCATTTCCCCTGGGCTATACCTAGGAATGGAATTTTTGGTTCATAGGATATGTTTACTTTTATTAGCATTGCCAAATAGATTTTCAGTGTGGTTTTATACTCCTACCGGCCAAAGATGAGAGTTTTGTTTGCTTCCTATTCTTGCAAATACTTGATATTTTTCAAGGTGTTTTTAGTCATTCTTGGAGGGTATTATAGTATCTCGTTTTGGCTCAAATTTTCATTTTCTTGAGAAATAATAAAGTTGAACATTGCCTATTCATATATTTTACCTGTTTCTAAAAGTTAGGTAATCTCCTTATTATGGATTTTTAGGAGTTTATATATATGTATATACATGTATGTATTCAGGGCATGAGTTCTTTGCAGGTGTGATCACACACGTCTCCTCCAGGCCTGTGACTTTTGATGTGACCTCCTGCTTTCTCAGTCACTTACTATGACCCAGCTGCACTAGTCTTCACGCTGCTCCTGCCATACATGACATGCTCTGACCTCATCTGACCCCTCTGTGCTCACTCTTCTTCTTTTCCAGAATGTTCCTTCCCCAGATATCTGGATGGCTCACTCCCTCACTTTATCCAGGTCTCTGATCAAATCTCATTTTCTCAGAAGACTTTCTCTAACCACAGGTTCCCCAAAGCTATCCCAAGCCTCTTATATGTCCTTATAATAGGTGTCCCCTGAGGTCCATATTTTGTTTGTTGGTGTTCCTCCACTTGACTTATCTCTGTATGAGCAGGAACTGGGTCTGTTCTATTCCCTATGGGTCTCCAACACCTACCAAGTGCCAGGATTTTTTATTTTTTTATTTTTTTCAGTACTGATGATTGAACTCAGGACCTAACACATGGTAGGCTACACCCCCAGCAACTTTTATGAAGTCTTAAAAATATCTGATAAAGTGAATAAAAATGGATTGACTGTATCAGTCAGATAAGTATTAGTATGGTGTAGGAACCAAAAACCCCCAAATATCAGGGTAGGAAGCCTCAAAAGTTTTATTTCTCACTCATGCCATGACTAACGTTGGCCAGAGGGGCCGTTCTTTTCATACATGTTACCCAGGGACTCTGGTTGATAGAGGAGCCATTATCTTATGATGCCACCTTCTCAAACCGACTCTGATATTTACTATGGTGTGGGCAAGAGAGCCCAGAGAAAAGAGCAGTGACCATTAAATTATGTTCCTCAAAGTCACAAGCATCACCACTGCTCATGTTTTGTTGCTGAAAGCAAAGCAGATGGTGATGCCCAACTTCAAAGGGATGTGTGCCCAGAAAGAGGGAAGAATAGAAACTTCTGAGGAAACCATTAAGGTCTGCCGCAGTGAGTGAAAGCTTGAATGAACACCAAAGACTCAAACGAATGAATGAATAGAAAGCCAAGGGATGGAACTTGGCAGGCAGCAGGTTGGACAGCCAGTTCTTGACTCTCCTCTGCTTCTAAATCCCAGGCAGCACAATGGGACCAATGTCGTCCTCTGTTGAGAAATGGTCATCTTGAATAATGCCCTTGACCATGTTCTGAGGATTAGAAGAATAGCATTGAAGGTTTGCTTTGCTGCATTTTTTATTATTTTGAGACAGTGACCATGGAGTTCTACATTAATTACTAAAGTAGATGATATGTGCCCCCATTGAACAGCTGGGCCTAGTAAGACCCAGAGAGATGAAGTAGACGGCCAAGTTCTCACCGTGGACTGGACCAGACCTTGATTGACTGTAAAGCACCTGCCCTCTGACTGCATGCTGAGAGACACACCCAGAAGCCATCACGGGTATCGCCCTGTGATCCCCTCTCCCCACTTACGTTCAGCTGGAGTCACGGCCATCGTTCCAGTGTTGGTCTCTGTTGGCTATTCACTGAAGCCCTGGGACCTCCCCCACCCTCCACTTAAGTTATCCCAAAGGAGGTCAAGCTGGATAATTGGGTCACTTCCTCCATCCTGTAATTTAACCAGGCTGCCCATTCATTTATGTTTCTTCACTTTTGTCATTCACATGGCCACTCCTGGCATGTCACATTGCTCAAGGTCCCAGGACCCAACACTGTCGTCCATGAATCAAGCTGAGCGTTCATGAATCCCTAAGTAAACACGTGACATTAAGTCACCTAAAACTTTGTCTTGCAATTTCTTCATTTGCAAAATGAGGATCGTAGCCACTCTGCCTTTCACAGGGGAAGTATTGGGTGAATAAAATGATCTGATGAATATTAAAGCTTTTGGAAACTGGAGAGAGAGAGAGAGAGAGAGAGAGAGAGAGAGAGAGAGAGAGAGAGAGAGAAATGGATTGTTGTTTTGTAACGATGTTGATTGGCATCAAAGGAAACTCAAAGCTGACTGCTTTATCACTGCTGTTCCTGGAGACACCACTTACTTTCTTTTGATTCTTTACAGAACAATACAAACTAGGCTGGGCAACTCTTCTCTTTCTAACCATCTCCCTTGGCCTAACTTGATAATATGCATTCCTTTTAGCTGTGCAGCAGAATTCCTTTGAAGGGGGTGAGTTTGAAGTTTGAACTAGAAAGAGCAACAGAACTGAAGCTCCTCTGGTCCCTCCCAAGCCCTGAGCTTATTTGGGGAGCCGATTCTCCTGCCCTCCACCATGCCCAAGGCAAGACTCTGACTTACTGCAGCCCCCAACTACATCCAGCTTCAAAGTGTTTACTGAAGGCTTCGCACCCGACTGTGGTCTGTATGCTGGCAATGGGCCATCTCTCACTTTGCTGACATCTGAGACATGCATTTATTATGACTGTTTTTCTAGCAGGTGGCAGTAAAATGTCTGGTTCTAACAAAATCAGTTGTGTTATGACAAGTTTCTGACAGATGCAAAGTAAGCATCTTGAGAGGGGCACTTTCTTCTGATCTGTGGGAAGGAGCCCGTGCACCCTGGGTGTGGGCTCTGAGTCAGGGATTGAAACTGGCTGCGTTGCCTGGGACATGATGCCAGGCAGAGCTGAAATCCCTTCCTAGCCTCCTGGGTCCTGGCTTACCAGCTCTCTTCTGTGGTCCCGGTGACCAAGCCCTCCGTGGTCTATCTTTCACTGTTCCCTGATCCAGGCCACCTTCAACCTGTAAAATGAGATCCTAATACTTCAATTGCAAAGTGAAGGCACATGATCTAGCCTGTCACCCTGTCTTTCCCTCCCACAGTGCAAGGGCAGGAAGGTTCATCAGTTCTCACTGGTGCACCTCTAGGCACCAATGTGCCCCCAGGGCTGCTGAGCTGCCTGTGTGCTCTGGTACTGGTGATCTACAAAGTCCCCACCAGGGTGACTCTGACAGCCTTGCCCTTGTACCACTGCCAGATAAAGGTGACCTACTAGGTTTCTATGATGATCCAGACCTCAATGATGGAGGTCAGGGCTGCAGGTGGCATGCCTGGGCATCCCTGCTCCTGGCGCTTGCTGACTCCTCTGATGACAGACAGCAGTCAGCTGAATCTTGCTTGAGTCACCAGATACTCCCACAAGGCAGGAAGAGAAGGGGAGATGGAGCCTCAGCTGCTACATTTTCCAGGTAGGTCCCAGGGTTCTCCCTTCACTTCCTCTACCCCCCATCTCCCTCTACCCCCATTTCCCTCCTCCTCTGGATAGACATGAGTCCTGTGTCTCTGCAGGATCATGTCAGGAAGCTGAGCGCTAGTACAGAATTCTACCCACAAGGACATTTCCTGCTGGTTAAGCTAAGCCACCCAGTTTTTGCCCTACACCATGCGGGAAGTAGAATAGGAGCTTGTACCCACCCTGATATGTTGAGGTGGAGGAGGAGGCCTTTACCACAGGGGCATCCTCTCAGACTTCTGGGTCATCCTGAGACCTGGCAGGTGAGGGAGCTGATTCCATTTCGGGGCTTTTCCCAGACCCCTTCCACTCTCCGCCTAAGAGCCCTGAGAATGTGCAAAGAAAAAAAGAAAAATTTACTCTTTCCATAGATAGATGCCCCTCTTGAAATGGTAGAAACGGCTTTGCCACGCTTCAGGATGGTTTCATAAAGTTTGAGTCACTGTATCGCTCCCTTTGATAATCATTTTTAATTGGCTTACTCCCTACAGTAATAAATAATAATAAGAGGATAATACAATAACCAGAGAAGAGCTACCACGTACTAAGTGCCTTCACTGAGCTGAGCACTTTATATCCATTACCTCCATTTAGTTCTCACAGCAACCTCTTGAGGTTGGAGGAGTGGCTTGAGGTGTCCTTCAAGGACTCATGAGTTGGAAGCCTGGTGCCAGGTAGGATGGGATGAGAAGTGGTGGCGTCTTCAACGGGTGGAGCCTAGTGGAAGGGGATTGGGTCATTGGGGAGAATCACTCTTGGAAGGTACTGGTGTGGTTCCCATGGAACCCTGGGCATCCCTGCTCCTGGCGCTTGCTGACTCCTCTGATGACAGACAGCAGTCAGCTGAATCTGGTTAATTCTCAAGAGAGGCTTGTGATAGAAGAGACAACTGACCTCTCCCCACCCTCAGGCTTCCTGTCTTAGGATGTGATCTTTCTCTTTGCCCTGAAGTCCCCTAGTGATGCCATCCACCATGTGGTGACCCAGTCAAGAGGGTCCTCATCAGAGACTGAACTGATAGGGCCTTCCAATCCTGGACCTCCAAAACTGCAAGCTTCTCTTCTTTACCAACTACCCAACTTCAGGTATTTTATTATAGTAACGTAAAACCAATACACCTCCATTGCAAGGAGTAATTGTCTAGGACATAGAGAAGCTCTCTTTATGAGCACAGAGAGAACGATTGGGTCCTCTGAGACTTAGGCTGGGCAGCTCTTCTCCTGTAGTTGAGGTTAGAAGCTGCATTTCATGACTCTATAAATGGATCTTGGAAGAACAGCAGCCTTGAAAACCCCAGGAATCCAATTAGAGCAACTTAGGTCCATCCTGGATACAGGGCAGTTGGGTTTCCCAGAGTAGAGAGCCAGTATATAACTTGCTCCATTTGCTCCCACTTTGATTTGGACTTTCAATGCTCTTGGTGGGTGGGGAAGCCTCTCAGAGAGGCCCAGGCACCTCTGTGTTGGAAATGTCAACTGCAGCTGCACATTTGCCAAGCCCCTGTGGGATAACCACCTTAACCATTCTGGTCTTGTGTTCCTCAGCAGCAGACCCCCATTCTATTTGAATTTGCTTACTACCTATATTTTGAGGGGGATGAAAAGTGTATTTTTCCCCCATAACATTCATTTTTACAACCATTTGGTACAAGGGCTGAGAGCTGTCAGAGCGGTAATGCATTGCATCAAATTAACATGTTTTCCTGAAATGTAATTATGCCCCTTTTGTGTGCTTCTGAATACACATTTCTTGAAGTGTGAATGAGGTGCTGACACCAAAGTCTCACTTTAAATCATCATTATTAGTGCATCTGTCCAAATGATTCAAGGGAAATGTCTGGCAGAGGTTTTGCAGCTTAGAGGAATTTAAAGGTGAGCCACGGAGCTTCTTTAGAGATGCTGGAGAGCCCAGCGTCTTCCGTCTTCCATTCATACCTGAGAACCATCTCCAGGCCCTCTATGCTATTGAACTCAGCTCCTCTTTAGGAAACACCTAGTGTATGGAAGCACTTGGTTAGATTAGAGATTCCGAGAAGACTCCCTTCCTATCCTGATAGCCCTAGAAGGAACGAGACAGAGGACATTTAGAGAAGAATCAATCAAATGACATTTGAAAATAGAGGATGACTCTGAGTGTGTGTGTGTGTGTGTGTGTGTGTGTGTGTGTGTGTGTGTGTGTGTGTGTGTTGGGGCAGGAGATGCATTTATGGAAGCCCCCAGAAGGTGGCATGAGAACCAGACCTTGAAGGATGGCAGAGATGGAGAGCTGATGTCAGTAAGAACATTCCAAGTTCAAGGACAGGTGATTAAAGCCCATGTTTAAAAAGGCACCAGGATCCAGTTCTCCAGCACCTGATGTCACAGCGAGGGATCAGGGCTTCAGAGATGTCCTTTGCCTTGTAGATCCTTCAAACTGGGTGTATCAATCGCAGTGTGGCTGAAATACAGGGAAGAGGTGGACAGGTGGCCAAAGGCCATCTCAGAAGGGCTTTGCAAAGCCACTCAAGAGTTTAGTTTTCATCCTAAAGGAATAAGAAGTCTCTGGAAGTCTGAGGAGGGACATGATCAGATTTGATTGTGAAATATTCTTCTGTTAAGGAGATAACGGATTAAAAGCAGTGGTGTGTCAGGAAGAATCGGTCAAAAGTCTGTTACTACCAGCTAAATAAGTCGTTGAGGCCTGGACTCTGATGGTGGCTGTTGAGACGGAGATACATGGATGACTTTCACAGGTGTTTAGGAGACGGATCAGGGAGTTCCTGATGATCAGTTGATTATTTGTAGATAGTAAAAGATAAAGAGGTGTTAATCATTGTGTGAGTCGGCACTTTCACTGCTGTGACCAAAAGACCTGACAAGAACACTTTTAGAGAAGGAAAAAGTTATTTGGGGCTCATAGTTCCAGAGGTCTCAGTCCGTAGACAGCTGGCTCCATTGCCCTAGGCCTTAGGTGAGGCAGACCCTCAGGGCAGAAGAGGGTGGTGGAGGAAAGCACCTCAGGACGTGGTACCGGGAATCAAGGAAGTGACTTCCCATCACCAAGGGAAAAATAGATACCCTAAGGGTATGCCCCCAGTGGCTCACCCCCTCCAGTCACACCCTATACAGTCACCACCCAGTTGATCCTTATAGGAGATTCATTCAGTGATTAGGTTCAGGCTCCCAGAACCCAATCATTTCACCTCTAAACTTCCTTGCATTGTCTCAGGCATGGAGCTTTTGGGGGACACCTCTCATCTAAACCCTGGCAATCATGATTCTGAGTTCTTGGCTCCTGCAATCAAGGAGGGGAACAGAGGATCAATCGGGGCTGCAGAAGAGTCCATGGGACATGGTGCATTCTAGGCCCTCTGAGTTGTTCTGTTTCCGTGTCTGGAAGATGCCTCCATAACGTTAGGAACCGTTTGGGCTCTTCTTCTGATGCTGCCCCATAAGGACAGGGTCTTGTATGGGACGTGGCTGTTTCAATTGCAGTGAAGCAATGTGCACTAGAGCCAGCTACGGAAAGGAACGGGAGGAAGCCACTGAAGGGTGCAGCAATGGCCGACAGAAATCCAGCACCAGTGACTGAACAGGGGGAGGCTTCACGTGAACCAGTGTAAGAAAGATGCCAGGAATTGAGAGCACTCTGTCCCTCCTGCTCCAGGACTTAGGGTTTTCTGCAGTTCCAACACCCTACAAGAAATTTAGTGAGCAGCCTAACAATGAAAATCTCTAGGGCTCCGTATCTTAGTTGCAACCCAGGACATGAGTGTTGCTCATCAGCTCTCTGGCCTCTTTCTCCCTATCTCTCTGGCCAGGGAAACAGCCCTGCTTGGGCCCATGCAGGTCACGCCCTACACAACCCCAGAGGGCTGCATTCCCACAGAGATTTAGTCTTCCTATTAGGACATTTTCTTCATTCTTTCTTATTATTGAAAGTTGAAAAGGTGGCACACGCCTGTAATCCCAGCAGCTGGGGAGGCTAAGGCAGGAGGATGGTGAGTTCAAAACCAGCCTCAACTAAAGTGAGGTGCTAAGCAACTCAGTGAAACCCTGTCTCTAAATAAAATACATAATAGGGATGGGGATGGGGCTCAGTGGTCGAGTGCCCCTGAGTTCAATCCCCAGTACCCCTCCAAAAGTCAGAAACTTACCAAAATTATATAACAAATACTACCGAAATAACAATATTTGTTTGCTTTTTTAAAAGATTCTTTAAAAATATGTGAAAAAGAAATAGGATAGTACTGATAAAGTTGAAATCCTCCTTGATTTCCTCTTCAGTCTTATTCTCCCTCTTTGTCTCGAGTTCATCAAAACTCATGAATTTGGTCAATTTCCTTCCTGTTCATGGGTTTTTAACTTTTACTGCACATATCCACGTCCATAAACATAACATAGCCTTGTTTTGTGTGTTTTTATTTAACATAAATAGCATCATTCAGGTTGTGATGGTTTGCAATTTGCTTTATTTTTCACTTGATTTTGTTTTCAAGATCCAGTTCTATACATTCACATAGATCTGGTCTCTTTAATTGGTGCATAATATTCCACTTTAGGAATATATGCCACCATTTACTTATCTGTTCTCCTACTGAAAGGCATTTGCATTGCTTCCAAATTTTGTCATTATTACGCAATGAACACTTGCAATGAAATCCTTTTAGACGCTTTATTGCATGCATTTACCTAAGTTTCTCCAGGGTGAATTAAGTATGTATTAAGTGTGTAGGTAGAGATGGCACTGCTGTGAATTGGGAATTGAGTGAGAGAGTCCGTTTAAAATTGTTGAAGATATTTCCAGACATCCTCGGGTGGGAGGAGGGGTGAAGGAGCCCATGGAAAAATTACATTCAAATATGTCACCCACCCAGAAATTTGTATGTATTTTGTAGAGCAGGCACTTCTCCCCTCTAGGAAGATGTGGGTCCCCCACCCCATGAGAACCACTGCGTAAATGAGACATAACTGTTTTCAGGGAATGTGTCCCTGGTTCCGATATATTTAAGGAGAAAAGGAATGGAGAATAACTGACTTTAAGATTAAAACAAACAAACAAAAAAACCAAAAAAATAAAAAGACATAACTGATTTGCTTGGATGTCTTCACCTTAGTTACCAAATCTCCCAAAGTCTTGTTTAGGAGAAATATTGTCCAGAAATATTGTGCAGATCTCAAGGGATCACAGAGGACCAAAGTATAAAGTGCTTTGCTCCTAATAATCCCTTGATCAAGTTTTGGGGTGAGGATGCTCCTGTAGCTGGTCTACTTAGAGGCACCAGGGAGCAAGTAACCAGATCCTTCTGGTGCCAAGTTCTGGCTTAGGAACAATAAGGGTCAAAAGGGGAGTACAAATACGTCCAGAGCCAGGGAATGGAAGGAAGAGAATGAGAAGCTGTGTTAGGCAGCTGTCCTAGGTTAGAGAGTGTCCTCCCCGTACCTGAATCCATGTCTACCTGGAACCTGTGGCAAGTGGTCCTATTTGGAAATAGTGTCTGCAGGTATGATCAGATAAGGAATCAAACGGGACCAGGGTAGGTCCTAAATCCATTGTTACCGGTGTCCTGATGAGAGGAGAGAAATTTGGACAGAGACACACACACCGAGGAGAATGTCATGTGAAGATGGACTCAGAGGAGGGGAAGACCGTGTGGTGGTGACGGAGAGCTTGGACCCCTGTCACTGCAAGCTCAGAAATGCCAGGGGTTGGTGGGAGTCACCAGATGGTAAGAAGAACCCAAGAAGCATCCTACCTGGGAGCTTGCAGAGAGAGCATGGACCTGCTGAAACTGGGAAACTGACAGAGCTGCCTTCCAAGGTGGTCCCCAGCAACCAGCCTCCTGGTATTCACAGCGCCATGCAGTCCCCTCCCATTTCATGTGGACTGGACCTCGTGACCCGCTCCTACTAGTTCAGCAAACGCGATGGGGTGTCACTTTCAAATCATATCGGAACCACAGTTCCTTTGCTTCTGCTGATGGGAGGGGTCTGTGTAAGCTGCAGGCCTTTGGCATCAACTCCGAGGGTCACAGCAGGCAAAGCCGGATTCTTCTCTACTAGTATCCAGAGGCATGTTGTAGCTCTCAAAGATGGGCTATGCCTGCCAGTGTGGCAGCAGATCCCAGAAGCTCACTGCCAATTTCTTTCTGGGTTCTTGTCTCACAAATCTGAAGAATGAAATCTGTGGACATGGAAGGTAAGAGTGAAAGAAGGAGGGTGTATTCAATTGTGAAGAATAGAGGTAGGGCAATCGGGAGACCCTGCAAAGGTTGCTGCCTCGGTATGCTAGTCTGGGGATTTATATAGCTCTTGGGTCAATGGATATTGGTCCAAATTTATGCTGATCAGTTTTCAGAAAAGTAGCCACACTATTGGTGCAAATGTATGATAATCACATCTTGGAAAATATCAAGGTTACTGTTCAGCTCGTAAGTAACTTTCCTGCAATCTCCATTCCTGCCCCCACTTCCATTTTTTCCAATGCTCATCAGGCAGGCAGAGCCACTGGCAGGAAATGTGACAAGTTGGGTGACCTAAGTCGCCTTGACCCTGTCTTGCCTTGGCCCTGGCTGGCTGTGCCTCAGGCCCACATTACATGGCAGGCTCCACGTGGCTGTGGCCCATGCACATCACCTAGGCTGGCCTCCCGGGCTTCAGCCAACCATGCCACCACACTGGTGCTCAGGGATTTGGCTTCATGGCTTGGCTTCAATATTATACAAGACAATCAATTTCTTTTTGTTTTTTCTTACCATTTTTCTTGCTCTCTGATAACTGGTAAAAAGGCATCACACTATGACTTAATGGAGAGGTCCATATGATAAGAACTGAGGAAGGGCTTCAGCCAAGGAAGAACTGAATCCTTCCAACAACCACGTGACTTGTGATGACCACAGTCCTAGTTGTCACCCTATGTACTGTGTGAGATCCAAGAGGCTGAGAACCTGCCAAACCATGCCTGGATTCTTCACTGGCAAGACACTATGAAATAACACATTTTTTACTTTAAGCCACCAAGTTTTGAGAGTGATATGTTTGCACAGCTGGTATAGAAGCACATTAGAGACCAACGTGGGTGACACATGTGGCCAGATGGTTCAGAAGGGAGAGGAATGGGCTCAGGGTGCTTTGCGCTTCTGAGAGCTCAGGCTGGACCTCAGATGCCGCAGAGGTGCACCTGCCCCACGGGACCTTGAAATCCTTGCCCAAGCTCAACACGACTCTCCCAGTTCAAAGAAGCCTCATGCCTAGCTTGAAACCAATGCTTAAAAAAAATAGCATGTTACGTATAATCCAGGGTCCATAGTGGGCAACTAATTTGGAGAACAATTTGGTGAACTGAGGGGGGGGGAGGCTCATCATTTTTGCTAGAAAGAGGATTTGCCCAAATATTCCTACCAATATGCTTAACCAGTTCTTAATCTTCTTTCTGCCTCAGTTTCCATATTTGCAAAATCAAGAGATTAGCTTTTTATCATCCTTACTGGCTTCTTCAGCATTTATATGTAATCATTCCTTATATAATAATCAGAAGACCTGGAAATAATGTAGAAGCAAATGGACATTCATGTGAATCACTTCTCATTCTTCAAAACTTAGACCTGACCTCCTCTGGGAAGCAGTCCATAACCTCACCAGATAAAAAAACCCAACTGGGTTCTCCTGTTAGTGATACCACTCAGGGACACATCTGCCAATCATGATGTACATGGTGCTTGCTGACTTTTCCAGATCTTCTTCCTCCACTAGCCAGGCAACGACTTGGGACATTTTGAGACTGATTTATGTCAAATTCTTCTTTGTATGCACAGGACCTGGCAGGCTGCTTGGTACATAATATCTATCTGGTAACTATTTGCTGAGTGAGTGAGTGACTAGACAGATTCATGGAGCTCCTTGGCCCATGGTGAGAATTTTGATTCCTGGGGAAGCAGCCTAGGAAGCTGTGTGTGTCTCTCTTGCCACATGGCTTACTGGTGGTTGTGGAACAAGGTGGTGAGCCAAGGGCACACGTTGGTGCGGAAAGTCTAATCCCAGGATCCAGCAGACTCAAGAAGTTGGGTAGAAATTCCTCTCATTTCTGCTCCAACCATGTATGGAGCTTGGAGCAGAGATAATTAATTCACAGCATATGGGGAGACAGATGTTAGGGAAATGTAACAAAGATAACAAGGTCAATACAAGAGAAAGAGGGGGTACAGATGCTGCAGTGATGGAGTGAGTTGTCTCATTGAGTCCTGAGCACCCATGTAATGAGATTTCCTAACAGAGGAGCCACACCAAACAGAAATAAATAGCTGTTTGGAAAGTTACGTAGTTTGTCCAAGGGCACAGAGGAGGTGACTTGAACTTATTCTGTCTCTTTGCATATCCAGGGTACTTTATTACCCCGGATCTACCCATGAGAACATCAGTTTCCCCCCAGTGCAGAGGCTATTTTAAAAGCAATCCCTTAGTGGGGAATCCTGGGTTCTAAGCCATTGTTCAGACCAGAAGTAAAGACATGACCTCACCAGTCCTGCTCTCTTCAAACGGTTATGACAAAGTACCAGGGACTGGGTGACGTATACACAACAAAAACTTATTTTTCAGTGTCTGGAGACTGGAAATCCAAGGTCAGGGCATCATGGTTGGGTTCTGGTAAGGACTCTTTTCCGGGTCGCAGACTGCTGACTTTCACTATCTTCCCATGGCGGAGGAATGAGCTAGCTCTCTGACTTCATCTCTTTGAAGAGAGCCCCGTCCTCATGACCTAATTACCTCCCAAAGGCTCCTTCTCCAAAATGCCATCATATTGGGGATGAGATTCCAACATGAATTTTGGAGGAGACACAGACATTCGGTCCATAACAACAACCAAGGTAGGTCAGGCAATGGGCTTTGGTGGCAGTAAAACTGCCAAGGTTCAGAAAAGTCAAGAGAAGTAAATACTGAGTGTGGATGAAAAGAATCTTATGCATTTGTATCCTGTGTATATACCACTGATTTGGGCTTATCCGCTGACCACAGGATATGGATTCATCACCTTTGACAGTCCGTTTCTTTATCCATGACATGGTGAAAATAACCCCTACCCTATAGAACTGTCATCAAATATTTTTTAAAAAGTGTGTGTGTGTGTAGAAGCAGCTAGTAAATGAATGGGGTCCAAGTTCTGTTTACAGGGCTGGATAAGTCAGGTGAAATGCCTCAGCCAAAGAAGCTGATCCAGGTAGGAGATTTCAGAAGAGCTAGAGCAAGGTCGACACAGGGGGAGGTCTGAGGGAGAAGGGGCAGGTGTCAACTTCTTCTCATGAATATTTTTCTGCTGTGGAATGTCCCCCCTGAAGCCCCAGCTGACTTCGCTCCTGATCTCATTGGCCAGGTTTACCTTTCATGCCCCTGGGTCATCCCTAGCAAGGAAGAAGGGACTCCAGTGACTGCTTTACACAATGAGACTACTGTGACTTGCCACAGTCTGGCTGGGCACAATTCAGGAGCCACTTGTCAAAAGAAACGAACTTTATTTTTAGAACACACACCGCACCACACAGCTCCTCAGGAAAAACCTTCAGAGCTCAACTGCCACTTCTGGCTTCCCACAAGCCTCTCAATCTCCCCCACTCCTCTTGCTCTTGAGACCGATTGGCTGGGTCATGTGGGTGGAACCAAAAAAGTTCCCCAGTGAGCAGCTCCATGGTCTGAAAGGGCGGGGAAACAGCCCAATGAGCATCACCGCAGAGGAGCCAATCAGTTGGCAGCTAGAAGTTTGCTGGGGCCGCTGTGAGCCAATCGTCAGCTGGCACTGGAAGTTTGCTGGCAGCTGGAAGTTTGCTGGGGCCCCTTCGGCTGTGGCTCTCAACAGTGACTAGGATGGGGCACTGCCTCCCCTGGGTGTAGGCCTCATTTGCCAAATACCAAGATCTGATAGCTAGCCAGTCAGGTAGGAATGACCTGGGTGGACAGATAGAACCAAAGTCACACAGAGATCCATGAGTTTCCAGTTGCTGTTCTATAACTAACGCATCACCACAAGCACCGTCTTCAAACAGCACTCCTTTATTGACTTACGGTTCTGGAGACCTGAAGTCCAAAGTGCATCCCATGGGGCTAACATCAAGGCCTTGACGGGGCTGGTTCCTTCCGGAGGCTCTGAAGGGAGAATATTTTCTTGACTTTCATCTTCAGGAGGTGACCTGCCTTTGTTGAATGGTGGGCTCTTCTTATCACATAACTCCATTAATTCCATTATTCTTATCTCTGACCCACCAGCCTCCCTCTTATAAGTACCCTCACGATTACATCGGGTCTACCTGGATAATCCAGGATCACCTTCCCTTTCAAGGTACTTGACAATCGAAAAGTTCCATCAATTCCTGGGAATTGGAGGTTTAAAACTTGCAGAGGGGCGGGGGCCGTTGTTTTTAGCTTACATGAAAGACACATGGAACTTCATCTTCCAATTCAAGATGGTGAGGCAAAAGTGGAAGTAAGAGAACCTGGCAGTGTGAGTAGATACTGGGAAGATGAAGGTCTGGAAAAGCTATGATTTAAGGCATGATTCCATGAAGAGCCAGAAGGATGTGGCATCTACCTTTTAGAAGGTATGGAATTATGTTGTTTTTATCCATGCTGGATATCTCCCCCGCACCCCACCCACCCTCACATACAAAGAGAAGTCGGTCATGAGGCTTAAATTTTTTTTTCTCATTTCAAAAGCTGAGGCATCAGGCAGGAAGCCAAAAATTGGACGTCAGACATTGTAATTATGGGATGATGGAGAATCGGCCCAACTAGATATATCTAAAACAGGTCTCCTGCTTGGTCCAGGAAGGAAGCTGGTGGTGTATGTAAAAGATCATTAAGTAGAATCTTGAAGATGTGGGGGAAAGGAGTTTCTCTGACCAAAATCACCAAGGAGACTGTGAGCCAGGAGGAGGAGAGGGAAGGGTGGGATGCAGAATGGCAGGATGGGGCAGTGCAGAATAATGAGACGTTTCTTTGCTGCACAGCCAATAGGGAACAGAAGTGGGAGCCACCTACCTGCACTTGGAAAGAAGTTTGGGGGTTACCAATTCAAACAAGGAGATACTGGCTTCGGCGTTAGAATAGTGGAAGAAAGAAAGAGTCAGATTCTTATAAAATGTGGGCCATAGGCATCACTTGTTTCCTCTGCTCTGATCCAAGACCCCAGTAAAATAAGTGTCATGAGATTTTTTTAAAAGACACACACTCATGAAAACAAAGACCAAGTATGCAAAAAAAAAAAAAAACAGAGGAATATCAAGAGAACTTCAGATGTTAGTAAACAGATGGATAATTAAATTTTAACTTTGCATGCCAGATAAATATAATGCCCATAAGGTTGCTGAGTAGAACAAGAAGCCAACCAATTTCTATTAAGGAATTCTGTAAACACTCTGGAATTTAAAGCAATAGATGTCTTAAAAGGAAGGTATCCTTGAAGCTGAGAAGTCAAGGATTGGTTGAAACTCTGTGAGAGAAGCAGTCAGACGCAGTGCATTCCCCACTCCATCCAGAGCAACCAGCATTCCCAATCCCCTCCCTAACAGGAGGCTGGAGGTGTGCTAAGCCTTGGAAGAGCTCTACCGGAGGAACTTAGGAGTCAAGAACACCAAGATCATCTTGGGAAGAGTGGGAGGTGCAGTTAGTAACTATTGGGATTTAGGGAGTAGAAAGATGTTAGCCCTTTGACAGGAGATTGGAAGGAGTCACGCTGGCCCATAGGAGCAGAGTCTTACAGATACCAAGAGAGGAGCCTTGGTTAACAAAATACCTTGATGCTTCCAGGAGCATCCCACTGGAAGTCACTAATGCACAAGAACATCACATGTGCATGGAGCTTCTGTTCCTCCCTTTGGAATGTGAGAGGAGACCAGACTCTGAAACATTTGAGTGATGCCTCTACCTGAAAAGAGAAGAATAAAGAAAACTGACACCAGGCAGAAAGAAAAGAAGGAAAAATCTATGAGTGTAAACTTCCAATTTATATGCTCAGAGAGATAAGAAAATACATTAAATCCATGAAACCAGCATTGCCTGATTTTTTAAAATGGAGCTTTAAATAACAATATTTGTCTTGAAAATTAAAATCATGAGACAAATTACAAAGAGGGATCTATAGATACAAATATAAATGTAGATATATAGATTATCAAGACAGAATGGAAACATAATGAAAAAGAACAGGGAAAGATAAGTGTCTTAGAAAGTTAATTCATTCAGAAGGTTAAAAATTGAACTGAGAAAAGTTTCAGAAAATGAATATATTAGAGTAGAAAAAAATGTTCCATAATTAAAGACTGTCGGTGTTCAGATTCAAAAGACTCACTTTGTGCCAGCACAATAAATACATCATTATGAATTTCAGAGTAATGATGTTAAATGAAAATCTCAAAAACTCTCAGGAAAAAAAGATATCACATACACACAGATGATCAGAAATCAAGCAATCATTAAAATTATTAGCTGCAATATCAGAAGCTGAAAGACAATAGAAATACCTTCAAAACTTGGAGGAAAATATTTGCCTAGATTTCTTTGTATAGCTAAGATAGAGATATGCAATAAATCAAAGTATTCTACATCATGCATCTTTTCTTTGGAAGCTACTATAACATCAAATCTTCATTTTGATGAGGTAAAATGAATAGAGAGATAAAAATGCACAAAATGGCAATTCAAAAAGAAAGAGAAGGATGTCAAGAATGAGAGACAAGCTACAAATCTAGAAACCAACCACTTCCTTATTGGATCAGGAAAATGGAGAGGTCTAGGAAGGGTGTTTTCAAGATGGAGGTGAGATGAAAATCATAGATTTTCTCCTATGTTTGAACATATTGAGAGACACTTTTTATTTCTGGAATAGAGTTTGGGGATGCAGGTGATTATGTATATGAATGGAGTGGAAAATTTTTGAAATATTGAGGCAATTATTAACTCCAGGAAAAACAAAAGGTAGTTCAAGAAGGGAAATATAAACATTATAGTGCTGTGCACTGAACAGCTGGGAGTACAATTTGAACATAACAAATCATATAAAATTATTTAGCCAAGAATTATATTACAGTTATTTGGGAAGATAAGTTCATGATGAAGAAAAGGGTACTTGTGTGCATACATATGTGAATATCACATATTAAGAAGGCATAAGAATTTAAAATTCTTTTTTTAAGGGGGGACTGGGGACTGAGCTCAGGAGCACTTGGCCACTGAGCCACATCTTCAGCACTATTTTGTATTTTATTTAGAGAAAGGGTCTCACTGAGTTGCTCCTGACTTTTGCTGAGGCTGACTTTGAACTCAAGATCCTCTTGCCTCAGCCTCCTGAGCTTCTGGGATTATAGGTGTGTGCCACTGTGCCTGACTTAAATCCTTTTTTAAAACAAAAATATCTACTCAGCAATTAGGCATAAAAAGAAAAGTTTTCACAGAAACTACTCCAAGATTTAAAATATTCACCTCTGGGGAGCAAAACGAAGGGTTTGTAAGGAGTGGGATAGTGAATCTCTGTTTTCCATTTCAACCCTTGAACACTTATTAGTTTTCTGTGACTTCTGTAATAAATTACCATAAAGCTGATGGTTTTAAACAGCAGAACGTTATTCTCCCACAGTCCTGTGGTTAGAATGCCAAAATGGATTTCCCTGGGCCAAACCCAAGGTGTTGGGAGGGCTGTGGTCTGTCTGGAGGTCCTAGGGGAGAATTTGTTCCCTGCCTCTTCTGAGTCCAGGTGGCTACTGGCACTACCTGGTTTGTGGCTATGTCACTCCAATCTTTAAATCTCTCTCCACTCCATCATCACAAGACTTTCTCTCTGGGTATAAAATCTCCCTCTCCCTTCATCTTATAAAGATACATTTAGAGCTCACCTGGACAACCCAGAGTCACCTCTTCAATCATGATCCTTAATTTAATCACGTCTGCAAAGACCCCTTTCCCAAGTAAGATGACATGCACAGGTTCCATAGATGGGGCTGTGGGGATTATTCCTTAGCTAATTATGAACATTTTAGAAACATGTTAGTACATCTCTATATGATACATTAATTAATTAAAGAAAAGAAGGTATTTCAACATTTTTACTGTGATTATCCTTGAAAAGTTCTGGGAGGTTTTCCGTGGCCTCTCTAACGTGGTCTTGCATTTCGAGCATACATGAGTCGTGTAAAATGTTAATTTGTGAGTGGGGGAAAAAAGAGGCAAGGAGAAATATTTCATGCTTTGGCCAATCTGCATTTGCAGCTAACTGGTTCCAAGTTTTCCGTTTCAAATACAAACCCCAGGCAAGTCTCCAGCGAAGTGACACCGACATTCACGTTGTTCTCTGGAAGACATATGTGTGTTGCAAACACACGCCTCCCAGAAGCCAAGAGCTCAGGGGCTGGAGGGAGATTTTGTGGGGTTTCAAAACTGAAAAGAGTACTTTGAAACCCAATCTAGAGAGTTCTTTGCTCTCAGACGCACAGCCTATCTGCTTCTATTTATTATCTATTTTTAGCTTTTATCTATTTTTCTCCGACTGGCTGAACCCCCACATGAGAATGTGAAAGTTGAAAGGGACTTGAAAGATGGTTGGGTCTAACAGGATACAGCTGAGTCCAGAGGATCCCAGGGATGAAAGGATGATTTCCCAGGCAATGGAGACAGGACATGGACCTGGGGCTCCTGATTCTGGATGCCCAGAGCACCTAGGCTCTTCTTTAGTCCATGAATCTCTGCCCTTTGCTTCTCTGTAATTTAGGAAGTCCTGGCATCTGCAAAGAACAGGAAGATGAGAAGACGGAGCGACTTGGGCTCAGGGGAAAAATAGAAAAGTGTGCTGGAGAGTTGGTAATACTAAAAAGCCAGGTCTGGATGAAGTCTAGGATTTTTATCCAAGTCAAAAACCTGAGGCCAAGAGGACCAATGGAGCTGTGGGGCGAAGATCTGAGCCTAGAGCTTTGACCCGGCCCCTCTAGCTTGGGAGAAGAACAGAAGCAGGACTTCCTAGGAATCGTGGGCTCTGAGGGGCACCCTGAGTCTAAAACAGAACAGTGAATAACACTGAGGGGTAGGCTCAAGGCTCAGTTCTGTGTCATGCCCTCCCCTGCCTAAAGCCTTCCATAAGTTTTCATTTCAGTTAATTAAAGTCAACACACTTTGTCATGATGCACCAAATGGCTCCTGTCTCTCCAGCCTCAGCTCCTCTCACTCTGGCAGGCATCTGGCTCTCCGTCCCTCCAACACACCAAGGTCATTTCTCCCTGAGGGACCTTGTACTGCTGTTCCCTCTTCCTGGGAACCACCCCCCCTCCCTGCACCCAACACACCATCCTTTTTGTGTCTGCTTTCTTTTTATCTTTCAATTATCCTCTTAAGTAGTAGCCATCCCAGAAGGGGCTTTTCTAGGCCACTATCAAAATTAACCCTTCCGGAACGCGAGCACCATCCGCAATCCTGTTTAGTTTCTTCATGGAGCTTACTGCTGTCTGATCTTATTAGTGTCTAGTCTCTCAGCCCCATGAAAGCAGGGACCTTGTCCTGAAGCCTCCAGTCCCTGGTGCACAGCCTGGAGCGGAGAGGGTGAGCAAATAACTAACTGTCCTGGGTTCAGTTCCAGAGCAGGCAACAGATGACCCAGGCACAGCTAACCCCGTCACTGAGTCTCCAAGTGAATGTGGTTGTGCTGTCTGTACATAGATGCTGCAGCCTCTGGACTATCAATGAGTAGGTTCCCTTGCTCACAGGATCTCCCCAGCTCCTCCCTCAGGGCATGTCCGTGTCCTTTTGAACAGAGGTGAAGGGTTACAGTGTGTACTGTTATTTTGAAAGCTTATGGTGTTGCTCTGGTTCTGTTCCCTTGATGGAAACTTCAGAGGTATTTAGGCTGCTCAGATTCCAAGTTCAAGTGACCTGTGCTGCTGGGAATTAAGAGATGCAGGTTTCTTCCACTCTACCCTCACAATAGGCTCCTCCTGCCTTGCAGTCTTGGTTACATGGTGTTTAATGGCTAAAATCAGAGGCATCCACTTCCCAGGAAGACAAAGGAGAGAAATGTGACTTTGTAGCTGCTACTCTGTGCCAAGCACCATGCTCGATCACTTGGTCTTTGCATCCCTTGGAGAAGTTGTAATCACCATTTTAAAAATGAGGAAATGGAGGTAGTTGACCAAGGCTCAAAAGCTAGTATGAGTCTGGTGTTGTGGTGCACACCTGTAATCCCAATGGATCAGGAGGCTGAGGCAGGAGGATTGCAAGTTCAAAGCCAGCCTCAGCAACAGCAAGGTTCTAAGCAACTCAGTGAGACCCCATCTCTAAATAAAGTACAAAACAGGGCTGGGGTATGACTCAGTGGGTGAGTGCCCCTGAGTTCTATCTTCAGTACCAAAAGAAAAAAAGAAAAGTTAGTATGATTTCAAGCCAAGACACAAACACACATTTTCCTGATCCTAAACCAAAATTCTCTCCAGGATGGAAGCTATTGCCTTCCAGAATGAGCCCTGCTCCTCACCACATCATCAGGAGGAACACCCTGCCAAGTCAGTATAGACAAGCGCCCGCCACTCCACCAGCTCCTGCCATCTGTGGGACTCCAGCTGTCACATAGACAAATTGGCCTTTGGATCAGGAGTATTGACAGTGAAAGGCACACATCTTTGGTTGATCCTGAGACTAATACAGATGGATGTGGGGATGCAGGCAGGATGACTCCTCATGAGGGGACCATTGATGGAAGAAGCCTGATTGCCATCTTAATCCAAAAGCTTTCTCACTGACAAAGTGACTTGCAAATACATCACTCTGGCAGTCCCTAGTGATCAAGTGAGTTGAACTGAATTATCCAAGGTGGCACTACAAGGATTATCTCTGCTTAAAACAGCCATGGTTGACCCTGACTAGGAAAGGGTCAAAGTGCTTAAGCCCTACATTGAACTGTTCCCAAGTCAAGATAGGTGCTGAGATCAATGCCCTGCAGAGCTCAAACTATTGTTTAGAAGGTATACACTGTCCTACTTCCTGTCCCTTGTATAGAAGTGAACGAGGCTAAGTACTGTAACACACAAACACACACACACACACACACACACACCACACACACACATATGTGTGTGTGTGTGTGTGTGTGTGTGTGTGTGTGTAAAACTGAAGTTAGGTATAAATGTAAATGGTATGATCCAAGGAGGCTTGGCCACTCAGATACTTTGTGCAGAACTGAATATTGAACCTTGAGCTGAAAGATTATTGCAGTTCTGTTCCCTTCCAGCAGGGGAGGCCTTGTCTCCCTGCCTCTACCATACACATTTTTCAGGGTACTCTAGGCTCTACAGCTGATCCCCGGCTTCTCCATCTGCAGAATCCCCAGCTCTATGCTATCCCTGATGATGTTGTGATTCCACAAACGATAATGTATTCTAAAGTCAGAGCGGACTGACCTCTTTGGGAACCGTATATCAAAATGATAGCTCCACACTATAACATCAGAGACATTATGCCTCTCTCCCATTGGCAACTGCTTTTAAGAAATTATTATGGTGAGGTTATTAGTTTTACAATAAGACTTAGAATGCTCCCAAAACTCTACTCTTTACCTCAGCCTTGGGACGTCACATTTTCAATCTATAACAAAGGGGAGCAATTTTCTCGTGATAGCTTCAGGAGTCTGGGGGGATGCCAGGCTGGCAGGAGCAAGCCTTCATCTCCTAACCTCCGTCCATCAGAACTACTGTCCCCTCTCCTTTGAGCAATATGGGGACTGCATTTCCAATTTATTTTCCCTTCCTCCTTGAATCTACTAAAACAGAACGGTAACACTCATGTAAGAGCTAACATTTATTAATTGCTTACTACATACTACTAGCTTTGCTATTTCTTTATTATTGGTGACTTATCCTTTCTTCTTTGTCCTTGTGTGTTTTAAATGACTTATTTCTCCATCTGGAAATTCCATTTTATTGGAGACTGCTGTCTGACCATGGATGCTATCTGCTGCCTCCTGTTCGCGGGGTACCACTTTTTCATGTGCTTTGTCATGGAGTTCATCTTCGGCAGGACCCTGTAAGAGTCCTGTGTAGGCTGAGTTAAGGTTATATCCATTAACCCAGAGTTTGATTTTATTCTGCTGGAAACTCTAGGGGTATTTCAGGCAGGAATTTCTTTATGTTGATGTCCTGTAAAGGTAAAGGTTCAGTGTATGTAAATAGCAAATCTTAGTGAGGTCAGGGTCATGATGACAAGCATCATTTACAGGAACAACTCCTCCTCCTCCTTCTCCTCCTCCTCCTCCTCCTCCTCCTCCTCCTCCTCCTCCTCCTCTTCCTCCTTCTCCTCCTCTTTTTCCTCCTCCTTCATCTCCCTCATTTCTCCAGTGTTCAGAGGAAGGCATTCAAAGTTCCTTGCCATTTTCCTGAGTGGGCAGGGAAATTTCTTTATCTTCTATTCAGTTACTGAAGGTCCCAATTTACTCTGAAATCTGTTTCAACTCTTGGCCTGATATGAGTTTAAGAACTCATAACCTGTATCCAAGGGAATGTTAAAAATTCAAGCTACTTCAGTAAGTCTGTCTTTGTCTCAGGGCAGCAAAAATATGAGACTCTATTTAACCTTGTACGTTTCTGGGTTTAGTTTTTCTCATAAAGGACAAATATGCATTTAAAAATATGTTTATTATATTTATCTGGAATATCAAATCCCCTCCAACCCTGAGGAGAATTAAAGCCATGTTATTTTCTAGCTTTCTGAAAGTTGAAGTCCTTTGGTAGTTCTTTATAGATATTCTTCTCTAATCCTACCAGTTCACGTCATGGATACTACTATTTCCTATTTTTTCTACTTTTTAAAATTATTTGGTACATTATAATTTTATGTGATAATGGGATGCACTGTGACATATTTGTACAGACACCTAACATAATTTTGTCAGTTTCTGGAAATGATAAACTTGCTCATAAATAGCGACCTCTTATTCACAGCTGGCTCTATCTTGCAACGAACCCATATTCTGAACTACTGTACAAAAAAACCTGCTCCTTCACAGGCTTGTTTGGGGTGCTGTGTCTATGGAAGCAGTACACTAGGAAGCAGAGGACCATGCTGAGGGTGAGCCCTGTGATCCTGGAGGTGTGACTCCCATTCCCTTGGTTTCCATCTGTTCAAGGTGGACCGAACCAATCATCTCTTCTCCATGGTATCCCATGGGGTTCTTATGAGAAGAGAACCCGTTATGAAAGCTTGGAGCTTGTCCTCAGAAGTGATGTTAGCACTACTCAGTTGGCTAAAAAACAGTTGTTCCCGCTTCATTGGAGATGTGTGTGTGTGTGTGAGTGTGTGTGTGTGTGTGTGTGTGTGTGTGTGTGTGTGTGTGTGTATCATGGTTGGTTTCTGAACAGATACCTTTGGGAAATTCCTATTCTCCTGCCAATAACACATATCAAATCCCCAGTGAAAAGGAGGCACTCTGTACCAATGTACAGACAATGGTAAATAATGTGAGATGCTCAAACGGCAGAAAAGAAGGCACCTGCAATTTCCTCGCCACCCTCCTGGGCTCTGAGATAAAGTCAAACCTCTGCCCTCCGTTGCTGCCAGGAAATGAGCAGCTGGTCTCTGCTCCCCTTTCCTTTCTCCCAAGCCACAGACCCCATCCAACCCAGCCACACCCTACTCCCCTGTACCCTTTTCTCCCCAACAGAACAGTGTGGCCCACCCATTGTATGTCAGGTTCTGAAGACTTTGCCTTACCTGTTAATTTATTGGAGCCTCATCAATACCTCCTGCAGCAGACTGGGAAGGACGTATTAGCCCCAACTTTCTACAGGTGATTTTTGCCCTAGAAACCCAAAGCGATGTCTCACGCATTCTCTCTGCTTTTACTGATGGCTTGCTCATCTGATGGGGACACTTATCAGCAGGCTGAGTGTTATGATCTGGGGTGACAGATCTCCTGTGTTAATGCAGGATTATCCAGGGGTAAAATGATTAGGTTGAGAGCTGCAAACTAATCCATCCACCCTAGTTTGGATGGATTAACTGGTGCTCACTATGGGAAGATGGGGCATGGCTGGAGGAGGTGGGTCACTGTGGTGTGACCTGGAAGGATGTATCTTCCCTGCAGCCTCTTGTTCCTTCCCTCTCTACTTCCTGTCCACCGTTAATAAAGGTCTCCTTCACCACACCCTCCTGCCATGATGTTCTGTTTCACCTTGAGTCCAGAGCAATAGAATCCACCCACTATAGATTAAAACTGTGAAACCATGAGCCAAAATAGGCTTTTCCTCCTCTACATTTTTCTCGTTGGTATTTTGGTCATGATGACGAAAAGCTGACTAACACGGTGACCAAGGATGAAACTGACCCTCTTGAGTCTTATTTTCTACCTGGTCATAAAAAAATAAAGAAAAAGAGGATAGATAAGAATAACACTTGAATACTTCCCACATGTGGGTCACTCTTTTAAAAATTTTGTGTGTATGACTGAAGCTTATCTTCATAACAGAACTCTGAGGTAGGTACAATTTTTCTCTTCCTTGTGCAGATGAGGAAACTTCAGCACAGAGAACTTGCCTGTGGTTATACAGCCAAGAAGAGGGAGCACTGGAATGGCAGGCAGCGAGTTAGACAGCTGGGTGTTGGGGATTCAATGATAATAATAAGCCACTTCTACAATAATACCTACATCTAAACAGCATGCCTGTGTTATAACTCCCCGTGAAAATTAAAGTGAATGGTGTGTATGAAAGCCCCCTTGAATACCAAGAACTATGTGAGTATAAGCGGTTGTGATTTTTTGATTAGTAAAATCTACTTTCCAAATTAATGACATGTCAGCAAGCATTTTGATCAACCACTCCTCATATCAAGAAGTCCTAACTGAACACCTACTATGGGCACCTGGCTGCATTGTACGATAATGATCATGTCCTAAGTTGCTTTATGTACTCTGGGCCTCAGACCATTTGCTTGCTCCGGTGTTGGATTGGAAATGCTTTGAGGCTTCAGCCAGGCTCAAGGTTGTAACCAGCAATGATGTCTGCTGTGGCCGCTTGATGGGAAAGTTGTATTTTGCTGCTGGCTAGGTATTGGTCATCAGCATCTTGGGGAGGTGTCCTTTTTTAATAGTGGCTGGTAGCAGCGTCCTGAAGCATTTGAAATTTGAATGGGGAAAGGGAGCATTAATCTGTAAAGAGGGAGCATGGATTGATGACCTGGAAGAGTGTCCCTGGTGACTCCGGTTCCTCCTCATAGCACATGTGTTGAGCACCTACTATTTTTCCTTGGCCAACTATGTGGTCAGCAGAGCTTGGTCGATCATGGCTCCTAGTGTGATTACAGATTGGGAGAACTTACTGTGAGAAGCGCCTTATTTGCTGTACTCCTCCCACCAGTGGAACATTCTGCAGTGTTGTGGGTGCTGCCTGGTACAGTAGCTGCTAGGCACTTGGGGCTGTTTTTCCCTTGGCATGTGGCCAGTGTGGCCGAAAAACTGAGATTTTCATTTTCTTGGAAGCTATTTAAATTTAAATCCCTGCATTGATGGACAGATGCTTTATTGGACCAGGAGTCTTGAAATTTTCACCTCCTTTTCTTTGTGTGTTATGCCAATTTCATGGACTTCCTCACTATAGGAAGACCAGACATGTCCACAAAACTTTCATGTGGGAGTCAGAAACTGAGCCAATGAACCCAAGAAATCTAGAGGAAGAGCAGAAATGTAAGGAATGCTAGAAAATGTAGAAAAATCCACTGGAGATAATGTTTCATAGATATAAGGGAAGATCTTAAATCAATAAAACAAGAACTAGATGCTGTGAAGAGGCACAGAGAATAAGAAGCAGATTCAAAGTCCAAGGCAGGAGAGAGGTAAGAAGATATTTGAGGAAATCTTGAAAGTAGCTCTATGAATAGAGCAGGGAAATAGAAGACAGAGGATAAGAATACTAGAAGATTAATTCAGGAGTTCCAACACTTTGATTAATAAGAGCTCCAGAAATAGATCCCAAGCTAAGTAAAATAAATTATCAGATAAATAGTAAAAGAAAAGTACTCAGAGTTTAAGGATGACTGAGAAGGCCCACACTGGCTGCCCAGAAAAATAGAGTTTAAATGAACCAACCAAGACATGGTACCATGACATTTCAGAAGCATTCAGACTTTATAAACTTCAGAGAGGTGTGGGGGTAGAGTAACACACAGACAGACAGACATTCCAATTATTTACTAACCACATTGGATTCAAAAATACCCAAAGACCAAGGCCTTTATATTATGAAGGAAGATGTCTTGAAAATCTGTCAAAGCATAGACTCTATCTCAAATAGATGATCGAGATTCTCTCTTTGTAGATTTGATGCCAAAACAAATGATTGGGTCAAGTGCAAAGACAGATGAAGTCATATTCAGGTTTGCAAGAACTCAAATCCTTCCCATGCATTCTTTCTTAAAGACTCAAGGACTCAGGAAGGTGTGATTCAGGAACGAGGAGGGTCTGGTGTAAGCTCAACACAGCAGGGAGAGAAAGAAATGCCCCAAAACAAGACAAACAAGTTCCAGGGTATGGAAAGGGCAGCATTCTTCACCTGCATTCGAAAATGGAAGGTTCCAGGAGCCAGGTCTCCCAATAAACGCTACGGCAATCAGTACCACTGTTAACCAACGAGCAATAGGTTAGTGCTTTAAACATGAGTTTGCGAAAACTGAAGATATATTTCAATCAGATTCCTGTAAGAAAGCTAAGCATTGTTTTAAAAGGAGCCTATTAATCAAAGAAAACCGGAATTTCACGAGAAAGGAAGTAAATCACAATAAAATTCTTCGTTTAGCAGTGATCAGTATTTATAGAGCTATAATAGTGCAAACACTGACTTGACATAATAAAAATTGAAATAAAATGGTATCGGGAGGAAATGAGAAGGGGCAGAGGGGTGGGTGGTGGATGTGAGTTAAATATTCCTCTTTCACAACAGGAAGTTCATGTCTGACTCTGAAGATCCAGAAAGAGCTATTTAAGCATAGGATTAGAAAACAAAGAAGGATCCAGAAGAGAAGAAGCAGGCTGCCATGAGCTTGTGGGGCTGAGCTGGGAAGGGTCAGCGTACAGGGGTAGAAGGTGTTTGTTCTAAGACTTTCTGTAGTTTTAATATCTTTTTAAACAAATGCACACATGCACTACTTTCAACATTTGCTGATCTAAAATGTTATGAAATAATGTCACAAATTTAACATATTTTTAAGAAGCTTTCGTTCCAAATGAGATGAGCTCTCAGAAACCTGGCAAGCTGAGTTGTGCAGAAGGACTTGTTTGCTGGGCTTACCCAGAGTGGTGTTTTCACTGGACAATTAAGCAGATGAAAAGCCTGGCTTGTTTGGTTTCAAATATATTTTACTTACAGACGTACACACACAAAAACACAAATACACACACACACACACTCACACACACACACGTGTATAACCTTACAATAAAGATAGGTCCCCATTCCAGTCCTATGTACTCCATTTACAAAACACTATTTGGATCATACATTTAATTGCACTATTTTCAGTCTGTTTCTTTGTATTTTTACTACACACACACACACACACACACACACACACACGCACCTGTAAAGATATGTTAATTTATTTATTTTGCAATTCTCACCTAAATGCTCTCATGGGCTGTGAATTATTCTGCTGCTTCCTTTGCTCTTTCAATGCCCTGAGACCTGTCCGTGTTGGTATAAGGATCTGGTTCATTCGTTTTATTCCACCCTGGGAACACACTGGAATTTGTTTGTCCTTCTAGTTCTTTGCCCTTGCGGGCAATGTAGAAGTGATTATGCTTTCCGGGGTTCATGCTAAGCATGTGCAAGGGTGTCCCCCAACCTACATACCTAGAAACAGGATTTCTGGGTCACAGCGGATGCACGTTTTCCATCTTACCAGGTCACTGGGTCAACATCATTTTTAAACACTATTAAATAGTGTTTTCGGCAGACTCTGGCTCCTGGGTGACAGGATGGCACAGACGGCCTGTTGCAGGGGAGCAGGGGCTGTATCTGAAACACCATCTGTACAGCTGTCACAACAGCCCAGAGGGTCCCCTCTCCGAGGCGGCTGTGGGGACCGCGGCAAAGACACATGTATTCAGGTTCTTCCTGACAGGCTGGCTCTGACATTTAAAGGGCTGGTGAGGTTCTTTGTCCTTTTACAAACAGGAGGGACATCAGCTCAGAGGCTGTAGGAAGGCTGAGCGAGATAGAACCGTAGAGCTCAGCATCTGGGCAAAGAAGCTCCCATGGGTGCGAGGGGGGTGTTCATGTTCCTCTACTCAAGTGTTAGGGTGACATTTGTGAATGACGTGTCAGATGTGGAACTAGACTCTGGAGTCGAAAATCCACAAGAGAGGGACTCTTCCCTTCTGCTGAGACATAGTAGGCATGGCTGGGGAAATCTTCTCTAGCCACGTTCCTTTCCAGAGAAACAACCCCTGTCCTTGGGCCACCGCCTTGTTCCCAATCATTGCAGTAAGGGCCCTCACCCTTGGGCTGTGAAAGCTGTCTCAGATGATGGGACCAGAGGTCACTTGACTCAAAAGTGCTTGCTAATCTTAAGGCCATCCAACATCCAACGGCTTAGCCCCACATTGAGAAGAAGAGTGGGATTTAAGCAAAGCAAGGCATGAGCCGGCTGCGGGCCCTGGGCTGGAAAGTCAGGAAGGCAGAGTCTGGGCAGCCATTTCATTTGATGGGTGAGGTGAGAAATCAGGGAAGAGACGGCACAGAGTGGAAACAGAGGAGAGAAGAGATCAGGGGAATCTCCCTGCCGCTGAGTGATGGAGAAAGCAGCATTGGCTCTTGTATCCCTAGGTCCCAGGTGTAAACTCCTCACCTGTCCTCTCTTGGGTTGCTCATGACACTCTCCACTGGAGCTTGATGATAAACCTCCCTTGCTGAGTGAGCTTGAGTGGAGTCCCTTTTTCTAACTCTGAAAGCTCAATCAGAAACTTGGGGAATTGGAGAGGAGGAAATATCTGAGACTGAAATTCAGGTATGGCTTGGTCTTGGCTGAGGAGTGGAGAAGCATGCTCCAGGTAGTGGGAGCAATGTGAATACCAACAGAGAGGAGAGAGCATGAGCATGTGTGGAACTTGAGTGAAGTCCAGCCTGGCTGGAACATGGGGTGCCTGCAGGGGAAGGCGGGTTGTGCAGAGAGAAGGAATGCTAGGCCAGACCACCACCATGCTTTCCTCCCAGGCCTAGGTACCAGGGCTTTATTCCATTGACAGTGGGCAGTCATTGGATGGGACACAGTTTTGCAAGGAGGAATCAAGTTTCCCAGACTCTGTAAAGGTGTAGATGTGAGGTTGAAGTGCAACCTCAAAGCCCACCCTTGACCTTGCCTGGAACTTCCAATGATAGAAAAGTTATCCACCGCCCCAGGCTGCAAATCTTCCTCATAGAGCCATGAAACATCAGATTGGGAAAGAATCTCAGAGATGCTACAGGTCTGCTCTGATTGTCTAGAGAAAGCAATGGGTCGCCATCTCCCTGTGAATGGGTCAGAGTGCTGGAACTAGGATCCAAGCTGTCTGCCTCCCTTTTAGCGCCCCTTCCTATCACTGTACCGTCTCTCAAAGCAGACCCTCCACCAGGCACCTGTGATCCCAGCCCTTTCACAGGGTGAGGGTTCACCCTGACTGATGTTGAGACTGTCCCCATCTTCAGAGCTCCTCAAAGCAGGCACCAGATTCTAAGCGAGGGTGCTTGCTTAGCACTCTCCATGCACCTACTTTCTCCTGACAGGCCCCTCTTCTTCTCTTGGCTTTTCTGCCATCAACATGCTTTTGACCTTCTCAGACTTGGTGCACCTAATGGACCACCCAGATTCTTCTGGCACCCCTGAGCAACCCTGGTGAGTCCCCTGACTACAGACCTGGTGTTCGTCACAATTGCTTCCACGCAGTCCCCCGAGACACATCAGGTCTGTGTAGCCCTGCTCCTCCCACCCAGCCCAAGGCCAACCTGTAGCAGAATGTTCCCCTGGGAGAAGTGACATCAACAGACTTAGAAGCCCCGGACAAGATAAGACAGAAAGGAAAGTAAAAAATCGAGAGGATTCTAAGTTTATGTACAAATTTAATGCATGCCAGATAAAATTAACAGGACGTTGTTTTTCTAAAGATGAACTTCGCTTTAGAACATTGTGTGAACACAGCATGGTGCTGGGATATTCTTTGAAATTATGCTACTGCCTAAGAAAGGAAGGACAGATCCGTGGGACAGAGTAGCAAATCCAGAAATTAAACCAAATAATAAGGGAATTTGGCATACGAAACAGATAACATTTTAAAGTAATGGATAAAGAATGGATGATATCATACAGAATATTGAGGCAGCTGAGCAGCTATCCAGAAAAAAAAAATACAGTTGGATCCCTACTTCACAAGACACCAAAATTAATTTCAGATGAAGTAAAGAATTTAGTGACAAACTCATAAAGAACTAGAATTTGGGATGGACTTGCAGATACATACAAATATTAATATGTACTATACACACATCTATGTATCTATCTATCTACCTACCTACCTATGTGGTATTTTGATGTAGAAAGTCCTTCTAAGTATTTCCAGCAATATTTGGAAGTCACTGGAAGAGAAGGTACAGAATTCAATTTCTGTGTTAAAAAAATAAAAATAAAAATAAAAAACAACATCCCACCATAAATAGTTCCATGTTCAAATGAAGAAAAATCTTCAATTTATGTTGTGGCTATTTCTTATATTGAATATATAAATAGTTCACAAAAATTAGCAAAAAAAAATACCGACAATCCTCAAATATTGGGCAAAGCAAATAAGCACAGTTTACAGAAAGATAAGTAGATGGTTTAAAAATGGGCAAAGATGGAGCTGGGGTTGTGGCTCAGTGGTAGAGCACTTGCCTATCACGTGCAGGGCCCTGGGTTTGATCCCCAGCACCACATTAAAAAATAAGTAAATAAAATAAAAGTATTGGGTCAAACTACATCTAAAAAAAAATGGGCAAAGATGATTGATATTACTCATGTGAGAAAGATAAATCACAACCAAGAAGGAATTCCATGTTTCTCCTGTTGCGTTGATAGAGAAAAAAGGGTTTGATACTGGCAGCTCCTGGGCTGTGGGGAGACAGCTGCTTTCATACAGTGCAGAGGGGGATGTAATTGGGTACAACCTCTATTGAGGACAATTTGCCTATCAGTGTCCATCAAAATGACATAAGCACAGTCTGTATTGGCAGCAATTCTGCAGCTGGGTATCCAACCTGTGGATTTTCTCACAGATTTACAAACTTTGTGTGTGTGTGTGTGTGTGTGTGTGTGTGTATGTAAAAATTAGTTTTGCAACATTGATCTTAATAACAAAAGTTGGGGAGCAATGTAAACATCCATTAGCATGTGATTAGTTAAATAAGCAATGTCTTCTCCAGATAAAGAAAACACAATTCAGCTATTAAGAAGAAAGAGCAGGCAATTTTGTCTAGCTTATGTGCCCCATGTGAATTTAGGCAAGAAAATGTGCAATTCTATATAAGTTTGTATCCGACTCTTCCTTTGATGGAAGAGAGGTGTGTGAACCACACCTCTCAGAACTCAAATGTGTCTAGTTCCTTCCCAGGTGTTTTTAGACTTGGCATTGACTAGTTTGGGGCAATGGAGGCCCAGTGCAAATGGAGGCTTAATAAGAACCTGCATGTCAGTCTTTACTATCTGGAACCTCTTCTTGCAACTCAGTCATTATGCTGCAAGGAAACTCAAGTTTCCGTGTGGAGAATCTATGTAGAGAGCAAGAGATGCCAACAGCTCCCACTCTCCTGGCCATCCGGGCTGGTGCAGCAGACCTATCACTGACAGTTTTCAGGCAGCCCTGTGACATTTCAGCTCAGCACAGGGGGCAGAATGAGCAGCCCCACTGAGCCCTGCCTGATTTGCAGAACCATGGGCTAATAATAAACCACTGTCTTTAAGTTGCTAAGGTGTTGGCTGGCCTTTTTATACAGCAATAAACTTTGCATATTATCACTGTGTGTTCGTGGGGAAAATGTATGTACATATATTCATAGTGTGTTGGTTTCTTTGGGCTGCCCGAACAAACTACCACAAACAGGGGGCTTAAAACAGCAAAAATGTATTCTCCTAAAAGTGATGGAATCCAGAAGTCCAAAATTGAGGTGTGTCAGGGTTGCACTTCCTGTGTAGGCTCTGGAAGAGAATCCTTCTCTGCCTTTTCCAGCTTCTGATGGGTGATGGCATTGCTTGATGTCCTTGGCTTATGGTCCCCTCACTCTAATCCAATCATGAAAGTCTCTTTTTCTGTCTCTTATGAAGACACTGCCATTGGATTTAGAGTCCATTGGATAATCCATGATGGGATATCTCAGGATGTTTAGCTTAATTATATCTGCGAAGACCTATTTTTTGTTGTTCCAAATAAGGTGATATTTACCGGTTGAAAGATTTGGATGTGACATATCTTTTCCATCTATTATTTCTGTAGAAAAAATATACACAAGAAACTGGTACAGATTGGCTGCTTCCATGGCAAGAGAAGTGAGAATTAAATGGTGGGAAGACCAGAGAGAGGGAGAAAGGAAATCTGTTTTCTGTGTGCATGACTCTGAGATGCTTTTGGCCATCACACCTGGAGGAGAACTGCTGGCATCCTGAGGGCAGAGGCCAGGGATGCTCCCACACCTGTGATCTGCTTCTGTAGTCAGTGACCCAGGGAAGACAAACAAGCAAATGGAGGTGGAGATTTTACATTTATTTGGGGTTTGTCTTTGGGCAGAGGTTCCTTCCCAGGTACTATAGACAGACAGCTCTCAGCATTCTGATGCTCACATGGCCAGGCAGATGCATCTTGATAGTGACTGAGGGAAGGCAGATGTTCCAGTCCCATTGCCATTAAATGATCTCTGTGCAGATGGGGACAGCTGTGTTGGAGCTGGTGCCAACCATTGTTGTGCAGTGACCTCTGCTAGATCAGTGACTGCCCTTGCAACTGCTGCGGTCAAACATGTGCTTCCTGCACAGACACCTGGCAGAGAACAGGCCACTCAAAGGGGGACTCACAAAACCTAGTTTCCCTAGCTAAATACTGGGGATAATGGTTCTACAGCAATTCAGGAGCGACGATTCACATATCAGAATGTTGCAAATGTGTGGAATATTGTCACATAAGTGGACTCAGATTTGGATGGAGCAGCCTTTGGTGGAAATGGAGGGATAAAGGAAGCAATATATCCATGCAAATTATCCAGTCTGCAAACAGTCTGCCATCGTGTGAGTCGGCATAAATGATGTCACAGAATCAGGAGGCTGTGGGTCTAATGTCATTTCCAAGACCTGACCCTGATGTCAACCTGGTCTCTCTCACAAAATTACACCACTGGGTTTTATGACAGTGAAAGGTATTTCATTCTGTTTTGATCTATTTCATAGGAAAATAATTTGCAAACCTGCATGTTTTTACTGGCCTGCAACTCACCTCACAGTAGATCCTAACACAGTCTGGGATGACCAGGTAGTGGAGACTAGCTGCCCCATTCCATTCCGTTCTTCAATTTGAACACACACAAATACACAAAGCCAACAATAAGTCCCCAGAGCCCAAACTCACCTCAGCCAGACAAGATGGAATCATTTGAAACTAGCGGCTAGCAGGCTGCTTCTTTTTGGATAAAGGTGGCTTATAGAATTTTCCAATTAACCCACATGCCTCCCCAAACACATACACCGCCCCCCTCCCTGCAACCTGTGAGGGACTGCGCGAACTATAAATTGAACCCGAAATGAAAGGAAGTGAGGTTGATGCAGCCCTGAGAAAAATGCTGATTAATCTCCTCTGGACCTTCCCAGGTTGCATGTAATGGCTTGGGTTCCTCAAATACTCGTGGCTCACTTTCCTGAAGCGGCAAAATGACAGGTAATTGCTTTTGGAAAAAGCCAAATAGGGGAGATGGCTTCCCTCTGACCAGATTTATTTTAATTCTCAATAAACAGAATAATAGCATCCTTTTCTTTGCTGCCTGCCAGGTCATTAGAGGGGTTTGAGCTGTGACCATCCCTGGGCATTGGACCTGCCACCAAATGTCATAAATGACATCCAACAGATAATGACCCTCTTATTGTTCAGCTACCGAGGAGATGGCCCATAAACTATCTGGATTCCTCTTTTGGCACCTGCTACCCAGAGCCGCATTGAAAGGGGAGAGCACAGTGGAAAGAGAGCCAGATGGGCTTGGGGACACTGTGCTGGGAGGAGGTATCTAGAGTCCCTATCTTCTCCTCCCCCACTGCACCAAGACTGCCACCCATCGAGGCAGAGAGAGGAAGGGCCCAAGCTTCCAGGTGACAAGGCAGAGAGATCAGGACACAGCTTCCAAAACTCTGTCCCAATGCATGAGAAGTGTCATCCTGGGTTGCAGGCCAGGGTAGCTAGCTTTCTCTGTCCTTTACTTGTTTTGATAGTCTTCCTTTCCTCTCTCTTAGAGGTTTGCCCAGCCCCCACCTCTGAATATATCCCTCCAGACTTCACCTCCCTCCATTTCTGTTATAGTTCTCAGGCAATGACTGCCTTCTCAGGCAATGAATTTCCTTCTGGGAAAAGTTAAGAAAGAACTCACACCAGGGGCCACCAACTATATGCTAAGTACAGCATTCAGTATTTTCAGTGTTACCCCATTCACTCCTCACCATCCTGTGCAGAAAGCATTCCTCTTGTTCTTGCTACATTTGAGAAACCTGAGACCCAGAGGGGTTGAGCCATCTACCCAAAGACACACAGTAAGTAGAAGAACCAAAATTTAAACTGGAGTCTGTGTGAACTCAAAGCCTGTACGTGTTCTTCCTCCATCATTCGTGATTTCAACGAGACTGTGTTTAGGCTTCTTTTCTCAACCCCTGCCCTTCACTGATCCAGCTTCACTAATATCACTCCAGTCCCCCTCTCCCACCTCACCCCCTTCTAATTTATGGCCTGGGGTTCTGCCTGCCCAGGTTTAATCCACAGCTGGGAATGGACCTCAGTTCTGCTTCCCAGAAGTCAAGAAGGATGTTGAGGGAGATAAACACGTGCCCACTGGAGAACGGGGCAGACAAGCCTGTTCCCAGGGCTGCTTGGGAGGTAATCCCAGCATCTACCAGTGACCAGCTCTTCTGACCCCAAGGCTAGCTGGGCTCTTCCTGCAATATGAGGTCACCCTCAGAGAGTGTCCAGAGGACTCTCCTATCTTCCTGAGGAGCATTGAGGACCAGGAGAGCTGTCCATCCATCTCATCCAGCCCAAGCAGGGCCAGGGGAGAATTGGGGTCCAGGAGGAGAGAGGGCACAGGATGATCTAAGGCTTGGCCAATTAGATAATGTTGTGCAGAATTAAGTGTTGGACCTCAGGATGAGATTGGTTGGCATTCCAATTCACCCCAGTAGGAGGAGTCCTTGCACCCTCAGTTTTTTTCTCAGAGCACCTCAGACTCTCCGTTTGAACCCCAGTTTTTCCTAAAGAATCCAGGATTCTTTGCTGTCCCTGTTATCTTGTGATTTTACCAGGAACCTTTCTGCTGCCTGTCCTGGCCTGTGCACCCCACTCTCCTGCTTGGCTTTGGCTTTGTCTATTCCTCTAGGCCCTGGGGTGACATTGTAGGAGCCTCTGCTGCAGCCACAGGACCCCAGAACCCACTGGCCCAGCCATCCTGCTGGAGCAGATCCTAGCCTCCTCCTTCTAAGAAGGGAACCTGATGAACCAGGTGGTCCTGTGGGAAAACAGCCTTGATCCAGCCTCCTGCAGAGACTGACTCTCAAAGTGACCTAGTAAGAGGAAGTTTCAAAGCTTGCAGTGTGCCTAGCATCCTGTCTGAGAGCAGTGGCCGTCCAATTGAGAACAAACACATCAACATTGGTCCCGAATCGCTGGGCCTTTTACAACTTAGCCAGGGCACAGATATGGGCACCCTATCAGACACAGGCCCTTTTACTGTTATTGAGAATCCTATTAGAGTGCTGTCCCTAGGCTTCGGTTGACCCACCTGACCAATGGGGCTCTACCATCCTGAAGCTGGAGAGGATAGCTAAGGAACAAAGGACTGGAGGAGACAGTGTGTGCAAGACCAAGTGAGGGATAGACTCTCCTTCGCTGAATAACGTTCCCACGCCTGCCAGCCCTCTTTCTCTTAGAATTTGAGCCGGCCCTAACAGGCTGGTTAGGCCTGTCCCTTGTTTGCCAAGGACAGCATGCACTTTGGGGCCTAGGATTTGCATTTCACAGCTAGTCAACCCCTGATTGGAAACATGATCCTCAGTCATCCCTTATCAAGGAGGAACTGTCAGGGTAATTTAGAGCTCAGGCTCAGGTAGGAGCAGAGTGTTGGAGCATGCAGCGGGGAGGCAGGGGAGTTTCTGAAGGAGAAGAAAGAGAAGCCAGCTGTCCGTCCATCCGGTGAGAGCTACACACAGGCAGTGGTGAAGGCTGGAGAGATTGGAGGTGGGCAGGGAAGAAGCCATTGATGTTCCTGCATGGATCGGGAGCTTGCTTGGGATCAGGAGTAAAGGATGGGTTTCTACCTACCTGGAAAAATGGCGGACACCATCTTCTGCCTTGGGAGAGTCGAGGAAGGGAGAAACAGGACTTCCAGATGCCTGAAGGCCAAGCTCCAGCTCTCTGAGGAAAACGAGCCCTCTGCAGGAATCAGAGCATCAGGGTTAGACCAAGGTCGTGCAGTCTGTGGGGCTTTCTTGCCTGCAGGCCTGGCCTTGGTGTTGGGTGGAAGGCTTGGGAGCAGACTGTCCAATGCTCTGCCATTTCTGCTTCCACACGACGGCTCTGCTTGAACCTGCCTCATGCCTAGACTTGCACATAATATCTGCCTTCTCAGCAGGGACCCTGCTGTTATGTATTTTTCCAGCTTGGTACAAAATGCAGTGGTATTCCCACACGACACGGACCCATTTGTTCTTCCTCTGAAATCTGATAATGCACATCCCCCCCCCAACAATTAAAAAGAGAAGACAGGAATATAATTTCCTTAATTATGAGAATGGTTTTTTTTCTTCTTGCCACCATCGAGGCCTGCCACTTCCTGTCAAAATCAGAATCTAGAAAAGATAATAATCAATTTGGCAGGTGATTAGACATTTATGATATTCAGGTTAGCTTCGCATATCAACATTTCATGGTGTTCTGCAAAGAGGAACTGGGAATTTCTAACTGTCATGCCACCCCCAACACGGTAGGAAAGTTGTCCCAGCAGCGGTGCCTGCCCTAGAAGCCAGCTCTGAAGTGAGCCACTGTAAAGAGGAGCTTCAGGGGCACCATGCGAAGAGACCTGGGCTCCTGGAACCCGACAGCCACTGCCTAAGCCATTTTTCTGACACCCCTGCATTTTGGGGAGATTTGGACCAGCATTTGCTTTTGAAGATCTCAAGCTGTGTGATTTGTAGACCGGACTTGAGCCTAGAACCTGTTATGGCACATCCTCAGAAGTCAGAAAAGCAGAAAGTATGGAGAATGATCAGTAGAAATGTCGCATGTGAAGGTTCATGTGCTTTTCCCTCAAGCCGACTGCTGCGGGTGGCTGTGCATCCTTACCCTCAAGTTCATAGGCTGAAGTGCTAATTCCCAGCACCTCAGAATGTGACCTTAGGAGAATATAAGGTCATTCATTGCAAGTGTAATTAGTGGGATTGAGATGAAGTCTTTTCTGGTCAGCTCTTGATTGCTGTGACCAAAATACCCGACAAGACCAACTGAGAGGAGAGAAAGTTTATTTGGGTTCACGGTTTCAGAGGTTCAGCCCACGGTCGGCTGACTCCATTGCTGTAGCCCAAGATGAGGTAGAACATCGTGGAAGATGGGGGTGGTGGGAAAGCACGGCCCCACTCATGGCAGCCAGGAAGCAGACATCAGGAGAGATGTCCTCTTCCAGGGCATGTCCCCAGTGACCCACCTCCTCCAGCCATGTCCCGTCTGCCTACGCTCACTACCCAGTTAGTCCATTCATCTTAGGGTGGACCAGTTAGATTCCAGTCCTCACAATCCATTCATTTCACCTCTGAACATTCCTGCATTAACACAGGAGTTTGGGGGGCACACCTCAAATCCAAACCATAGCAAGTGCCTATGGAAGTAGAGTGGACCCCTGATCTACTGAAACACACAGAATGCAGCCCCCTAATGCCTTGATCTGAGCCTCCAAAACTGTGAGACAACACATTTCTGTTTAAGCCACCCAATCTGGGGCACTTGTTACTGCAGCCATAGCAACTAATGCACTGACTGTCAGAAGTCTTGCAGAGGTTGTGATGCTGAGGTGCTATCCTGTGCACTTTTGGTTTATGTCACTCACTGTTAAAATGAACACTCCACCACCTTAGAACCGGGAAGCCCATCTGCGAAACTTATATTAGCTGAGAATAATCTTGGCAGGCTAAATAGGCTGAAAGCTGGCTGTGATTGGAAGACTTAAGGGTATTTCTTATTTTATTTTTTTTTATATCTCAAGCAAGCCATTACTTAACTCCTAATTCCACTCCTTGATTAAACATTAAAGGTTTGTACTGGCTCTGTGGAACATGGAATTATCTGTTAACTTGCAATCATGCTAAATTCATAAATCTAATTTGACTCTGGCATTAAGCCAGGAGCAAATGCGAGAGATTAACTTTTCTTCCAATGACTAGGACTGAAAATGAAAATTTTTCTAATGTTATTTTTTTTTAACTGATCGATTTAATGTGATTTCTGGAGGCCACAGGCAGATCTCTTGAATGTGGAGAGAATAGGAAACGGGGAAGGGGACGCTCATTCCATTCCAATTTCTTGCTTTATGGAAATTCAAACACAAAAGAGGTCACTGAAGTTGTCTAGTGTGGAGCTGGCTTCTGACTGATGGCATCACAAGGTTCTGCAGAGGTCCAGGCTCCACCCTTCACAGAGAAGGAAGTGTAGGTCAGGAAGTTATCATCGGTCAAATGTCACCTGCGGAGGCTCCACCAGCTTCTAGCTGGGTCCCTGTCCTCTACAGTTGAAGCAGGGACAGAGGACAGTGAATCAACAATTCCAGTCACTGGAATAAATGCTGTGACCTCAGAGCAATGTAGAGAGGCTCTGGGACCTTGGAAAGTGAGGGAGGATGGTTTTTGCAAGAGGGCCACCAGCTGAGTCTGCAGGGTGACTAGAACAGACCCTGTGTAGAAGGCGGAAAGACAGATCTTTCTGGAAATTGGTACAGCATGAGAAACAGTCCAAAACTGGGACCCAGGCCAGTCTCCCAGCCATGCAGGACCTTGCCCACTATTCCAAGGACCTCAGGCATCATTGGAAAATGACAGGGAATCTTTGAAATGCTTTGGGAAGGACACACAGAGTTTTTTTCCCAAGGACCAGCCTGGGGTCACCCTAAACGAGTGATTTCCACGCTACAGGTGTGGGGGGGCATTGATTCTGCTCTCCAGGGGACATTTGGAAATGCCTGGAGCATTTTTGGTTGTCACAGTCTGGGGAGCTGCAGCAGGTGTCTTGTAGGTGAAGTCCAAGAACGCTGCTAACCCTCAAGCAGTGCACAGTTCAGCCCTGCAATGGAGAATTATCCCACCCAAGAGCATGTGTGCTGAGGCTGGAGACTCTGCCCTCCACCAGTTATTAACAAGGGGGATGGGATGAACAGAGATGCCAGCCAGGTTTCTTCCAGTCTAGGGAAGGAGACACCTGTTCAAAACGGGCTCAACCAGGAGGGAGGGGGTGGGGCTAGGTATGGGGCAGGCTCTGGCCAGGGTCATTGTGAGGAGAGACAATAGGACACTCAGCTTGACCTAAACAAGCCCCTTCCCACTGGATGCTGGAGAGAAACAGAGAGCCAGCGCTTCCCCACTGCCTCGTCCCTGATGATAGATAGATGGCAGGACCCATCTAATTTTATGAGGTTTCCACAATCTGGGATGTGCTCTTCAAAAATATACAAATTTAGATACAAAAGCTACTGTATAGTCAGAAGGAGAAAATACATGCAAACAAATTACACATTTACAATAAACCAACAAGTGTCGCAGATGGAGGCGCCGCACACACAGCCCTGAGTTGCCTCCTTGGCTTTGCAGGCTGAGCGAGGCCTGTGTGTTCCAGGGCCATGGAGAGACCATGAGCTTCCTGTCCAGCGCCCAGCAGGAGGCTCCATCACTGTGCACGTTGGCAGCAGAGTCCTTTTTCTTCAAGGAGGGGTAAGGAACATCTTTTGGAAATTTGCTCCAGTGGAGACAGACACTGTGGGTCCTGGAGGACCTGCCGCGGGTCAAGGGGGCTCTTCAGGGGCTACTACCCATTAGCTCAGGTACCTGGAGGACCAGGGAGAATGCTGGTCACTGACCACGGACCTGCCAGCCCCTCCTGGTGGCCCATGGTGGGGAGCATCCTGGTAATCCCTTTCTTTCCTGTAGGTCTCTCCCAGGTTCTTCAGAGAAGCTGTGCAGAAGGCCCCAGGGTCAAGGGGCTCCCTGTCTTGTTCCTGGACAGTTCCGGTCATTCCAGTGAAGTCACAAGGATTCCCCACTGTCTGGATCCCCCCACTTCTTACCATCATAGGAGGTGGTTCACCAAATGACACCCCACCCCAAGTTCAATACACCCCTCTTTTATATGCCATCCTCTGTTTCTGTAACTGTAAAATAGGAGCAGAAATTATATTTCAGGCTTCCTCAGGATATCACAAAAACTCAAACCCATGCTCTGTTCTGCAGCCTGCAAGGCCCCTTCCTGCCTCTCCCTTCTCGGCTCCAACCCCATCTCCATGCATACTGCACCTCAAGTTGTGGCCTTCCTCCTGTTCCTCAAATACACAGAGTCCTGCTCTGCCTCAGGGCCTTTGCTCTTTCTGTTCTCTCACTGGAAAGCTGTTCCCTCTGCTTTCACCTGCCTGTTCCTCCCGGGCCTCATTGTACATCCCCCAGGCTCTTCTTAGGGGGTCTTCTTGAGTGTCTCTATCTTAGGCAGGTTCCCATCCCTGTCCCCCAACTTCATCTTGCTCTTCATTGCAATCCTGCTTGCTCCCTTCCTAGTCCTGTTGGTCACGGTCGTCTGGTTCCTCCGTTAGAAGGTCACCTTGGTGAGTGTAGAGCCCAAATTATTCACAGCTGCCTTTTAGGACCACAGAAACCTGGTCCAAGGTGGGCCTCCAGAGACCCACGCTGAATGAGTGCCGGGATTAATGAGCACACACAAGAACGAGGCAACAGAAGCCACAGCCTCGGAATACCAAAGACAACTGGAAAAGAGTCTTTCCTTCTCTTCCTTTACTCTAAAAAAAAATGGGCTTACAGCTTCTGTTTGACCACGTACCTATAGGACAGAAAAGCACCAAGACAGGTTGGGGGATATGGGGGCAGAGGCCAGCGATTTGTGCTAGTGAGAGATCTTGAATCTCTGCCTGAGGACACTTGTGACTCCCTCTGCCTGTGCGAGGTGATCCAGGCTCACACACAACTGAAATATGGAGTTTGGTGGTTGTTTCTGCACTCCCATCTAGATATTTCTGGAAATATTGATTGCAAAGATACCATGGGACAGAGGTGACATATTTTAGACCTTGAACGTACATCTTTTGCTGAAACATGAACCCATTGAGTTCAGAGCCAGCGTGGATTTAGCTAGAACACATGGAGCTGGGGTGGGGTGGGTGGCCGGGTTCTGCCTCAACTTACCTGTGAGACTCTGAGCAAGTTATTGGACCTCTCAGAGCCTCAGTTTTCCCATCTGATACATGGAGAGGTACTACCAGCCTCTTTGTGCAAAGGAGAGGCACACAGACTTGGGAGAGTGTGGTGCGGTGATTGGCTGTGGACCGGCTGTTGAGAGATGTAATGTAATGAAGTACCATGGACCCTGGGTGCAACTTGGGGCCAGTTCCTTCTCCTTTCTGGGCTGTGATACCTTCACTTCTACAGCATGCGAGCATGTGTAAAGGGGTAGGGTTAAACCAGGCACCATGATTCATAACTTGCAGTTCTTTTTTTTTTTTTTAAAGTGATAGGTCAATTACTTTCTTTTTTTTTAAAGAGAGAGGGAGAGAGAGAGAGAGAGAATTTTTAATATTTATTTTTTAGTTCTCGGCGGACACAACATCTTTGTTTGTATGTGGTGCTGAGGATCGAACCCGGGCCGCACGCATGCCAGGCGAACACGCTACCGCTTGAGCCACATCCCCAGCCCAACTTGCAGTTCTTTATGAAACTTCCGTCACTCCTGGAGAACAGATGTAAGCCCAAGAAAGCAACATGGTTGCCCTGAAGCCCATCCACAGACCCCAGGGGAAGGACCCTATTTTGGAGGATCTTTAAAGGACCATGAAGCTGTTTAAGCTCATGATTCTTTTGGACAAACGCAGGTGTTACTGACCACAGAAACTACACTGCACTCAAAGGCAAGGATGCCTCTTAGGAATCCTCAGTGGTGGCGTGGACAGGGCACCCCAGCACCTCTCAGATCACGCATCTCACACCTGAGCTGTGGCCCAGCTGACTTGGGGAGGCACATGGGGCAACAACAAGAGCTCAGGTAGAAGGAACAGGTCAGGTGAGAGCAGGGTGAGGATGAAGGTGGGCTAGAGGTTAAAGGGGAGTAGGAAACAAGTAACACCAATGACTTCTGAGTGGTGAGTTGCTATGTGCCTGGTACCGTCTGAGCGCCTTGGAGATGAAGGCACTCATCATCACAGCATCCAAAGGCAGAAGCCTGGATTTGTATGACCAGGGATCTCAAACTGCACAATGCATTCACTTCTACTGTTGTGACTCAGTGTCCCCCAAATCCCTGAGCAGTTTTCAGGATTGAGGTGGTCCTTCTTATTGGAAAGACAAAGAGACAGGCCCAGAGAGATGAAGTGGGTCCCCCACAGTCACAGATTACTCTGGGCTCAGACCTTTCCTAGGAAGCCAGGCTTTCTCTGTGCTCTTCCCATGACACCACCTCGACCAGCAGAGGGAAGAAGAGAGCAACATTGCTCTTGCAGGACTGCCAGGGCCAGCCTTAACCCTGGGGATGTCATAGGATGCATTCATTCACCCTTTAAAAAATGTTTTATATATATATCTTCTGAATGGGTTGGGGTGTAGCTCTGTGGTAATGGGCTTACCTAGCATGCCTGAGGTCCTGGGTTCCATCTCAAGCATCGCAGGAGAGGGGAATACAAATTAATAAGGAAAAAACTGGATTTTTTTATAACTTAAAATTGTTTGATTTGGACAACTCATTTAATCTCTCTGAGTTCAGTTCCAATGTCTATAAAATGAAGAAAATACTATCTGCCTCATAGGGATACAATTAAATGACAGACGGATACAAAATACTCAGCAATTCCTGGCTCGGAGCAAATACTAAAAGTAGTAGCTACGACGGTTGACATTCTTCATTGCTTGGAACAACATTTATTTCATTTTTTCAATCATTTTGATTCAGCAAATATTTATTCATTTCATATCTGTTATGGAAAAAAAATATACATTGCTCCAGGTGTTGGGGATGCACAGAGGGTGTTTTGAAAATGGTGAAGACATGGTCTCCTGAAGCAGGGGACAGAGATGTTACAAGGTAAGTGCAGGTACTGTGGGAAGGGGCCCTGGCAGCAGGTGAGGGAGATGCAAACACCTCCTTGGAGCACTGAGCCTTTGAAATAGGACTCAGCTGGGACCTACCGAGTCCCCATCTCTAAGGGTGGGAGTCACTCATACGCAAATTTCCATCCTTTTGCAGGTGATTTTCATAATAAGCCAGGTTCAGGAAGGTGCTGGGTTGCACAGGGGAACGTGCGTGACTAATCTCCTGCAGATGAGATACCAGGACCCATGCTCCTGCCCTGTGGGTGGCTATCTCTGTGAGTAGTGAGCGGGGATCATAGAAGCCTTAAAATGAAAGGTACACAGGGGACACAGACTTCACCCCCAGTGGAGGACTCTTCTCCATCTCCCTGGTACTGCATGGTTTTTGAGCTTTTCCTAAACACTAGTCATCCCCTCTGAGCCTCAGTTTCCCCATCATTAGGAAAGCAGTTGCACCGGCCGATTCTCATGCCTGTCAGCCCTGACACTACATGACCATACCACATCACTGCTGGTAAGGAACAGGCTGGATCAGACAGTAGGAACTTTGAAATAAATCTGTTCCCTGCCTGCTGGAGCTTCTTGTTACCCATAGAAAATGCTCCAGCCCTTTCTCCTGGGCCTTGGGCTCTTCCTCTAGGCAGCCTCTACCTCCTTGGACTTTTGTATCTTCTTTGTGCTTTAGTCAAAATCAAATGACTGGCTCAGTCTTTCCCAGATCCCCTCATCACATCATTCCACCATCCTGAATGTCTCCTCCTTTCTGGGCTTGCATACAAGACTGTCAAACTCTACAGGACTTTGTTCAAGTGCTGCCTCCTCCATGAGGCCTTCCTTGATTTCTCCCAAATCTTCTCTTCTTTACATCCTCCGGGTCAGACTGGACATCATGATCATTGTTATTACCATCAGCTGACATTCTCAGAAGGTTCACAGTGTAGGAGGCATCCCATAAAGAGTACTCCATGCCTTATTTTATGGACCCCTTTTACCCCTTTCATATTGGTACTATTGTTATTTTTATTTTGCTGCCAATTTCTCAGGTCCTACAAGGACAACTTGAAAACTCTCATGAAATGATGCAGCAGTTTCTAGGCAGATAACTGTGGCTGAATGGGATGGGTCAGGTGGAGAGTAAAAGAATTCTGGGGACACTTAAACATTGGGAAAATGGTCAACAGACAAAAAACTTAATGCAATAGCTAAGCTATGGGACCATGCTAGGTGCCCTTCAACAGACGAATGGATAAAGAAAATGTGGTACATATACACAGTGGAATATTACTCAGCCTTAAAGAAGAATGGAATTATGGCATTTGCCAGTAAATGGATGGAACTGGAGACTCTCATGCTGTTATGGTATGGATGTGAGGTGTCTGCATAAAGCTCACATGTGAGACAATTCAAGAAGTTTTGGAGGAGAAATTATTGTGTTATAGCCTTGACCTAATCAGTGAATTAATTTCCTAATGGGATTAACTGAATGGTAACTTAAGTGGTAGGGTGTGGCTGGAAGAGTTGGGGTTGTGGCTTTGAGGGTGTATATTTGTATCTGGAAAGTGGAGTCCTCTCTCTCTGTTTTCTGATCCTCATGTGAGCTGCTTCCCTCCACTGTACTCTCCTGCCATGATGTTCAGCCTCACCTCCAGCCCCAAGAAAGGGAGGCTGCCTTCTATGGACCCAACTTCTGAGCAATGCCCAACTGAGAAATGTAAAGAAGACGGGCTTCTCCCAGGTGCTGGGGCTGTCTGGTATTTTACTGAACACTGTGCTGGAGGTAGAACCAGGATTGCTCTGAAAACTGTTCAAAAACAGCTGCAAATGACCCCAGTGTACAGGGTACAGGTGACCCCGTGGAAGGATGGAGAGAGGAGGGGAGCCAGTCAATACATTGCCTGAGGCTGTTTTTTAAGACCCTGGAGATCTTCTTTTTGATAAAGAAAAACTCATCCTATGGATGGCTTAGCATCCCCTAGACCTTTCAGTCTAATTTTCCTTCAGGCTATTTTATTTCATGCAGATTTAACTTGCAAGCATTTTTCATCTGGGAGCTCTGGACTGCAAACCCAAGCCAACTGATGGTACCAAACAGGATGGCTTGACTTTAGGATTCCGAAAGATGTGAAGACGTCATAAACTGTGGCTTCAAAAAAAAATCTTGTCCCAGCCTCTCAGTCTTATCCCACTATTCTGACCTCTCATTGCTGAACCATGAAGACCTCGATGATTACTAGGAAGAGGGAGGGTGTATCCGTCCTGTTGCTTCATTTCTTCTAGGTCAGGAGCAATTATGATTAAGGTTCAGAGCCAGGTAGCTAAGCAGAGAGCCACAGGTCCTCCTGTTCATCCCTGACCCATCCCAGATGAACTGCTGCTGAGAATTTTTGTTGAAGAGGAAACAAAATTGGGCTTCACTTATTGTGCAAATTCTTCATCTCTTCATGATCTCTGCACACCAACAGAAGACACAGCGAGAGCACCATGCTCTTGATGATCCTTCAGGTATAAGGGAAGGGAAGGAGATTCTGCATAAGTCAAGCCCCTACTGAATACCCAGTATCCCACTGCAATGAAACCTTACTTCATCCTTTTACAAACTGTGTAAGAAAACCCAAACAGGTCCCATTTTGCAAATGAATAAAATAAGGCTCAAAAAGAATAGTAAGTAGAATACAGAAAACAGCATCTATGGGATTTGGTGGAACTATAGTCATTCCAACTCATTCACTGTCCAAACTTGAGTTTCCTCATCTGCAAAAAGAGTATAATGTTTGCCACTTGGGTCATTTTAAGGAAAAAAATATGAAATTATGTATACAGATTTCCCTGCACAATGCTTGTCCTGTACATGAATCAGGACCTCCAAAACCCGTGGCTGTTACATTTTTAAATAATGACAATAATAACATTTACAGAAAGTAAGTGGTAGAACCGAGTCCTGACCTCAGCACCCGGCAGTTCCCAATATCATGTTCCTTCTTCCACATCGTAAGTTCTGAAATGAAGCAAATTGCTCCTAATTAAAAGACCAGAAAGGTAGCCAAAGCAATCCATTGCTTTCTTAAACTTCTGGGAGGGCTGAATTCTAGAAACTAAATCAAATAACAATGTCAGATATGTGAGATGGGAGAGCCCTGGCAGTCTGGAAGCCAGGCAGACGGGGAGAAGGGGTAACTGGCCCCTCTTCTGCCCTGTGTAGCTGGGGTCGAGACAGATACTCATTCAACTCTACCAGTTGAGCATTTTTAGACTGCATGGAAAAATATTTCTGACTATCTAGGAAATGATGTGCACTGAGCTCCTAATATTTTTAGGTGTGTTAAACATTATTTTATGTAATCATCTCAAACAACCCAAATGAGGTCAAATGATGATAAATGAAGTGAGGGGACGAGGGGGTGGCAGAGGTGCCAGGGTGGGGTGATGCTAGTTTAAATGCATGGGTGAGACAGCCCCACTACTTGTGTGGCACAGGAGCAGAAATCTAAAGATTTAGAAGTGTCCATCTCTGCTGATACAAAGCAGGGAAGAAGGCCAGAGAGCTCTCCTCCACCACCCACACCTCTGGTTTCCTCTACTCTGGGAATCACAGCAGTGGTCTCATCCATTTAAATAAAGCTTAAAGTCTGCCTTTTGTGGTCTAAAGCCATTACTTTAACCTCATAAAATCCTTGAGGGTCAAAGCTAATATTCCCCCCCCTTTTTTTTTTTTCAGAAATGCAGCCAAGGCACAGAGGGCAAAAGCCTGTCCAGGTCACACTGTCAGGCAGAACTGGGATTTGATTTCTAGTCTCTTGATACCAGCATCAATTCCCTGTCAGCTTTATCAGGACAGATGCATTCCTTCCTCTGGTCCTTCAGGTCTTGGGACCACATTTTCCAATCACCAGCATTGCTATGGATGTGCACTGAAGGATTTGTGAAGCAGACACGTGCAAATTGCATGGATGCTGTGTTCCTCTTGCAAGGCAGCAGGTTCCCTGGGATGGGAGAAGGTTTCCTACCATAGGCATAGCAACTTGAACTGTGGGGCACCTGGCTCTGGCCTCTCAATGTGTGCCAGCAGGAAAGGAAATTGCAGAAAGAGAGAATCTAAAGTTGTGGTTCAAAACACAAACTGGATCTGGAGGTGCTGGTATCACCTCCACCACTAATGGGGGACTTGACACACGATGCTCGGCCTTTCTGTGCCTCCATTTCCTCATTTGTAAATGGAGGTAATGATAGGACCTACCACCCACGGTTGTTAGGAGGATCACATACATCAAGGACTTTGCTGCTATTAGATGTGTGTCGGCTTCTACCAATGCACCTGCATGACAGCTTGAGGTAGACATGAAGACATTCAGGCGTCCCGTGCAATTCAGACAGAATCCCCAGAGTGCAGTCAAAGCAAATAGTTCTCTCTCTCCTGTCATGGATTAATCTCTGCATCTTTGGGTCACCAGGGCACTTTTGGAAAGGCTAAAGTCAGCCTCTGTTTCACTTCACATCCCTAAGTACTGACCCTATTTTCTTAATATCCGATATGCCAATACTTGCTTTCAGCCTGTGAGATCTAGGGAAAGAGGATTTGGCAATCTCCCTATTCTACAGAGGGCAAGCAGATGAGGCCTTTTTATTATAGCAGCACTTATACACACATACACACATGTGTGCACATGGATGCATACATGCCACTCTGGGATGCCTGACATCTCATATCAGGATGATGTGAGGGCTTCATCTCCATTTGACTCAAAGTGCATGCTCTCCCAGAACAGTTTTTCCAGGAGCAGGAGGGTTGTATTCTCCATGTTTTTCTTTTCATTTCTCTGATGATTGCCACGAGGAAGCTGCCTGAAAGTAGGAACAGAGTCCTGGTAACAAGGCTACAACTTGTGCAGGTGTCTTGTTGCCCAGCCTATCCTCTGCAGTGGACTGGGGTCCCTTGAGGTCAGGCTTTGCCTTCCTCAACCTTGAAAAGTGAGCCCAGGTCTAGAGGAAGCACATTTCAACCCCAGCTCTCCTGATGCAGGAACTGAGCATGAGCTCCCTGAGGTGCATTAGGAAGCATCATGCCAGCTACATCCATTGAGTCCTATTTGCAGACACCACTAGCAGGATGGCTTATGGGAACTGCTCTCACTGAACTGTCAGTGTTGGAACTACACAACCCTCCTAATAATATATGGTTTCTCTTTTGTTCTCAGCACTTTAGAAAAAAAACTTTTTTTTAATTTGGAAATAATTATAGACTCACAAGTAGTTGCAAAATTAACAGAGAGGTCCCATATACTTATCACTCACCCAGGTTTTCTCAACATTTTACATAACATGCTACATTATCAAAAGCAGGGAATTGACATTGGCACAATACATTCGACTAACCCAATACAATTAACTAGATTATAGACTTGGCTCAGATGTCACCAGCTCTGAATGCACTCCTGTGTGTGCATGGAATTCTATGAGACTTATTCTATCTGTAGTTTTCATTCCCCTTTATTTTTTAAATTAAACTTTTTATTTTGCGATACTTTCAGACTCACATACAGCTATAGAAGTGACGCAGAGATCCTGTGGACCAGTATCCCCTAATGAAAACATTCTGTATATCTAGAGTACAATATCACAACCAGGGTTTGGGCATCAATGCAGAATGGAACATTCCCATCATTGCAAAGATCCCTTATATTGCCCTTTTCTTGCTGGTGGGACTGCAAATTGGTGCAACCACTATGGAAAGCAATATGGAGATTCCTCAGAAAATAGGAAATGGAACCACCATTTGACCCAGCTATTCCACTCCTTGGTTTATACCCAAAGGACTTAAAATCAGCATACTATAGTTATGCAGCCACATTGATGTTTATAGCAGCTCAATTCACAATAGCTAGACTATGGAACCAACCTAGGCATCCCTCAAAGATGAATAGATAAAGAAAATGTAGTATATATACTCAATAAAATATTACTCAGCTTAAAAGAAGAGTGAAATTATGGCATTTGCCAATAAATCATTGAAGGTGTAGAATATCATGCTAAGCAAAATAAGCCAATTTCACAAAACCAAAGGCTGAATGTTTTCTCTAATATTCGGATGCTCATTCACAATAAGGCGGGGGGCACTAGGGAAGAATAGTGTTATCTTAGATTAGGTAGAGGGAAGTGATGGGAGGGCTGGGGAGCAGATGTGGAGATAGGAAAGATAGTAGAATGAAACAGACATTATCATTGTATTTTATAAATGACTGCATGACTAATATGATTCTGCATCTTGTACATTCAGAAAAATTAGAAATTATATCCCATCTATGTATGACATGTCAAAGTGAATAAATGCATTCTATTTTCATGTATAACTAATTAAAACAAATTAAAAAAATAAAAAAATAGCTACATCCACTTTCCTTCTTTCCCCCAGCCCTTTGTAAGCCATTGGAACCACTAATATTTTCTGTTTTTTGTAACTTTGTCATTTCAAGAATGTCATCATTTGGTTTTAGTTTTTTTTTTTCCTAAGCATAATTCTCTGGAAATCTGTATAGGTTGTTTGTCTGTCAATATAACATTTTTGTTTTTACTGCCAAATAGTATTACATGATATGGATGTACCACAGTTTTTTTTTAACCATTCCCTCATTCAAGGACATCTGAGTTGTTTCTAGTTTTTGCTGTTATGAATAAAACTGCTCTAAACATTTGTATCCAGATTTTTTGGTGTGAACTTGTCTTTGTTTCTCTGGCATAAATGCTCTGAAGTACAGTTGTTGGATTATATTGTAGTTGCATGTCTAATTCTTTAAAGAAACCTCTCATTTTCCAGAGTGTAAATAGCTGAGCCAATTTACATTCCCACCAATAATATTTGTGTGATTCAGATTCTCCCATCTTTCCCAGTATTTGGTGGTCTTGTAATCATTTTGAACATAGTGATTTCTTCTTGTGCTTTTCGTTTGCATTTTCCTAACAGTTAATGATGTTGAACATCTTCTCATGGGCTTATTTGCCATCAGCATATCCTCAGTGAAATGCCCTTTGTCCATTTTTCTAGTTGATTTTTTTTTTGGTTTTTGCTGTGGAGTTTTGAGAGTGCTTTATATATGTCATATAAGAATCCTTTATCTGATATATAATTTGAAAATATTTTATCTCACAATGTAGCTGCTGTATTCACTCTCTTAGTGAGTGAGCTTTTTCAAATGGCAAGAGTTTTAAATCATGAAGAAATCCATTTTATTATTTTTTCCTTTATATATCATGCTGTTAGTAACAAGTCCTGAGTAGTTTCTCCTATTTTTTTCCTAAAAGTTTTATCGTTCTACTTTTTACCGTAAGTCTGGAATCTACTTTCAGTTAATTTTTGCTTAGGTGTGTGATATTTTAGCCTTTGAATTCCACTTGCCTCAGTACCCCTTGTTGAACGGTCTATCATTCCCCCATTGAATGGCTTCTGCTACTTTGTCAAAAATCGGTTGGGCATATTTGTGTGGGTTTGTTTGTTGGCTCTTTGTCCTGTTGCAACAATCTGTGGGTCTATCATCTAGCCTTGATTAATGTAGCTATATAATAAGTCTTGAAATTGAATAGACTGATTCTTACCACTTTATTCTGTTTCAAAACTCTTTTAGTGATTAGAGCTATTTTTCCTTTCTATATACAGTTTAGAATAGTCTTAACGATACCTACAAAAAAATCTTTCCAGGATTTTAATAGGAATTGAATTAAACCTCTATATCAATTTGAAAAGAATTGCTATGTTGAGTCAGTCAATCTGTGAACACAGTATATCTCTCCATTCGTTTGGATATTTGATTTCTTTCCTCAGAATATGTAGTTTTAAACCTACAAATCCTGTGCACATTTTGATTTTATTTTTAATGCCAGCACCCATGTGTTCTTTACTACTATATAGGAACATAATTGACTTTTGACTGTTGATCTTGTGTTTTACAATATTGCTGCACTCTTTTTTTTATTAGTTCCATGAATTTTCACAGGTCATTTGCAATTTTATAGGTTAATAATCGTGCCACTTCAAATAGGGATAATTTTAGCTTTTGCTTTATGATCCACATTCCTTTTATTTCCTCTTCTTCCTATTGCACTATCTAGATCTTATAGCACTGTTTGAATAAAAATGGGGAAAGTAGATATCTTTTCTTTCAAATCTGAAGAGGAAAGTGTGCTATCTCTCATGATTAAACTTGTAAGCTGTAGGGTGTCATAGGGTGCTCTCCATCAAGTCTAGGAAGCTTCTCTCTATTTCTATTTTCCTGAGAATTTTTGATACCAAGAATGGGTTCTCAGAATATTTTAACAACATAATTACCTAGTATCAAAGGTGAAAATCCTGTGAACATGTCTTCTCCTAAAAGTGCCCACATGTACTGAAGAGTTTACAGAGACCACAGTTTTGTGACTGAATCAAGAGCGACTTCATGGACAAGGATTTAGAGTTCACTGTTCTACAGAGGTCTGGCTGGGCCCGGACACTGCAGTCTCAGAGGCACAGATAGCACTGTATTCTATACAAAAAGATCCTGGGGAATTGTGCAGTTCTGGCTGCCCCTTGTGGGAGATGCTCACTTTGGTCGTATTAGTTGACCTTGGCTCACACCCGTGTCTGCATAAGGCTTTTGCAGATTTTAGGTCTTGGGCAGTCCCCTGGCTTGCCTTTCACTTACTTATTTGATGTATAGTTACCAAGTCCCTCCTAGATGTGAGGCGCTGGTGTGCCAGGGGATGGGGTGCTACAGTGAATAACAGGCAGAGGCCTCCCTCCACTTTTCATAACTTCTTTGGAGGATGATGGTGGATCTACCCAGGACCGTTAAACAGAAAGGACCAGACTTGTTAGATTTTATTCTTGTGCTGCTTCTGCTCAGTCTCAGTGAGCAGGTGTGGTAGAGCTGGAAAGCAAGCCATGGTCCTTCAGAATGGCAGGTGGCTGCCACTAGATGGAGTCCCCCTCTCTAGGCTCTTCTGGATTCTCTTCATCCTGATAACCAAGTCATTCACCACCTCACCTTCAGGTCATAGGTGAAAAGGAAAGCAAGCTCTTAGGAAATAAAGTATCACGTGATTCATGACGGTGAGCATCCAGGCATGCTAAGCTAAGATAAAACCAGGAGGCCATTCAGAATAACTGACAACAGGGTACAGTGGGGGCTGTTCCATACACACCCCCACCCAGTGTCTGGAATCCAGGCCCCATCACCCAGAGAGGCAGGAAGGGGCTGGAAGAGGTCGAGTTGGGAACAGTCTTCCATGCAGCAAACTTTGATCATCCAAAGGGCATCCTTCAGGCCTCTAGCTCAGCAGCCAGCCATGTGCACTGCTTTATTTGGGCATTTTCAGACCATTAAGTAGATCGATCAATGACAATTAATGTTGACTTTAATTTTGCCCCTCCTCTGTCTTTATCTAGGCTTTAGAATTGCTGAAAAGGATATACATGAGCCGAAATACATGCGCATGGGACCCATTCTTCAGTTTGTGCACCCTTCCCCCCCTCCACACATACACACATGCACACTCAGGTAGTGGGACAGAGGCATGTGGGCTGGGGTTGTGGTTCAGCGGTAGAGCACTCAACTAGCATGTGAAAGGCCCTGGGTGTGATCCTCAGCACCACATAAGAATAAATAAATAAAATAAAAGTCTTTAAAAAATAAAAAGAATAGGTAGCATGAGCTGGATGTGGTGGTGCATGCCTATTATTACAGTGGCTCTGGAAGCTGAGAAGGGAGGATCTCAAGTTCAAAGCCAGCCTCAGCAATGTCAAGGTGCTAAGCAACTCAGTGAGACCCTGTCTCTAAATAAAATACAAACTAGGGCTGTGGATGGGGCTCAGTGGTCCAGTGCCCCTGAGTTGAGTCCCTGGTACCTCCCACCAGAAAAAAAGAATAGGTAGCATGAGACCTCAGCCTCTACCTGTCTGCCCCCTCATCTTTGGGGAACAGGCCAAAGGAAGAAGAGAAGTTGGAGTCACTTAGGATACCTATAAAGTTCTCTAGCTGACTCTTTGGGGAGCATTATTTTCTTTTTGAGAAGGACCCACCTAAACATACATGAGAAGAGCCCCTAGGACCCATCATCTGCCCTTTTTGAAGGAATGAAGAAAGTCTCCATTTATAGAGCACCTGTAGGTTGACAAGCAGGGAACTGGGCCTTTAACAGATACTATGTCTTTTAATCTTCCTGGCATCTCTATACAGCAGGGATTATTTCTCCAATCTGCAGATTAGGAAACAGGCAGTGAGGTGCTATGGCCCCCCGGCAAGGTGCTTCCCATGACACTTTTCCATCTCTTCCCCACACACCAATGAACTCATGTCTCCATACTGACCCAAACAATGGTTTATGGCCTGGGGTTCTAGCCTCAGTGCCTTTCCTCAGCAGGTTTTCCACCCAGCAATGCCATCTTCTTTCTGCATGTGGGTTGTACTTACCTCATCTTCCAAGACTCAAAATGCATCCACAGGGAGCCTTCTCTCATTTCCCGTCTTCTCTCACCCACCCCTGCCCAGCGCTCCGTTAGCCCTCAGCTCTCCCAGCCTGGCTTGGGTTGGCTTTGTCTCCCTTCCTTTCGTCATTGCTGGGTCATTCTGTTTCCATCACTGGTTGCTGATGGTAAGCCCGGCAGGGGCACAGAACACTCGGCTCCTCCCTCCGCCCTGGCCTCCCACTGCAGCTGCTCTGCACCCTGAACCTGTTATTGCAAGGCCTGTGGCTTGCTCATGGCCCTGTGCCAACTTGTCGGAGAATCTGGATTTCAGTAGAACTGAGTCTATGAAAGCCCTGAATTGTTTCTATTTCTGTTTTTAATACCTGAAAGTCAAAAGAAACCAAAGTCTATCAAAGCTTGTCCTGTGGGAAACACAGAAGCTGAAGAACCCGCAATGTCCAAGGCCCTCTGCCCACTCCAAAGGCATCTCTGCTATTGCTCCCTGGCTATCCTCCGGTGTACCCAGCCGCTGCACTATCCAAGGGCAGAGGGAGCCCAGCACTCTTGTCCTTCTGCCCTTCAGTCCCTTCCCCCTTCTACCTGCACTGCCTTACCAGCTTCTTGAGACCTGGCCAACAGGTGATGTGTTTCTTTCTTGCCTTGCATAAAGTCATTTCTCAGTACAGTGGAATCTTTTCCTTATCCAAGGCTTTTGCCCATAATCTGTAATAGACACACCTCTTATCTTCTTCCTGTTCCTGATCTGTATCAGGTTTCAGAGAACTTTGTGCCTGTGGCTGAAAAAATTTCTCACACTGCTACAGATCGTTGTTCTTAGTCTGAAGAACTGAGTTGGAAGATAGTGTTCTTTTAAATGTAGGTTCAAATCCCTGCTGATGAGCTGGGGATCTGAAGACTAAGTCCTCAGTTGCTCAATGACAGCAATTAATTAATGCAATTGGGGTGATAACATAGAGCATAGACTTTGGCATCAGCCAAATGGGGATTTGAATCTTAGCTGTACCAGGCATTAACTATTCACTACTAATGACTACTCCTCAAGCTTTACGCTTCCTGCCTATACAGTGGGGCTAATAATACCAACCTCATAGATTTGATTGAGAATTACAATCACATGATAAGAAAGGCTGGCATGATATAGATGTACCATGAAATGAGCCAATTAATTGATCAAGGCTGCCTTACGTTTGAAGGACTGAGCTGCATTTTGACAGCCAGAGATCAAAACAAGGCAGTCCAGTGCCCAACTAAGAATGGACACAGATGAGATGAGAGGACCAGCAAAAAGCACTTGGGGATTGACTTTTTCAGAACTCACCAGGGACTGACCTTTTCACCTGTAAAGGGCAGAGGTCAAATATCTCATAAAGATAATCGTTAGACATCAAAATGTTGCAGTTCATAGCTCAGTGTCCCTACTCACAAGAAGCAAGGAGATCAGGACTCTAGCAAAGCTGGTCAGAAAAACTGGAAAGTAAGATTTCTCTACTTCACAAGCTTGTCTGGCACCAACACGGGCCACTGCACAAGGGGTGACCTAGGGCCATTTTGCTTTAATGCTGCTTTCTGAGATAGCCAAAAAGGCTTGGACCAAGGACTGGGACCTGTTCTAGAATGTTTTAGGCACAGGAGGAATGCAGAGAGGAGTACCCTTTGTTGCCTTCAGCAATCCCTCATCTCCTCTGCCTGCCTGGTAGAGTAGAAGGAGCACTGAATCGGGAGCTCAGGGACTGAGTTTCAGACTTGCCATCGAAGTGTGGCATTGTATCCCTTCACCTCTCTGAGCTTCTATGATGCCTTACTTTGTCAGGTAAGAATATTTATTCTGCCTCTATTACTGAATGTTTAGGAGTCAATGAGGGTGAGTGATTTTGGCAAAATAAGAGACCTGTAACACCCAAAACAGATGATATTTGCTGCTACCCCGAAAACCAAAGAAAAAATCATCATCATCATCATCATCATCATCATCATCATCATCATCAAATAATAATTGCAACAATTATTATTATTATTGTTGAATTATTTTTACCATCCATTCATCCATCCATTCCTGTTTTTTCCTCTCCCTCTCTCTTTCTCTCTCTCCCCTACCTATGATTGCTACGGTCCTTTCTTCCTACCTATCTTTTTACCTACCTTCCTACACACTGCCTAAAACATTTCCCATATTCGATCATGCCAATGAGCACACAATCACCTAGTATTCACCAGAAAATCCATGCCTGTTAATTTGCAAATGTTGATGGTAACAGGTTACAGGTGGGAAGTAACCTGTTTATTAAAATTAAATGCATCTCTGAACCCTCAACTTACTTAATGCTTTTGAAATGAAGCTTAGGATTTCCTCGGCATGTAATTTTAAACATGCCTCACCTATTTTGAACCTAATACAGTGTGTTAAAGTATTCCTCATAATTGAATGCATTTCCTAGGGTTAATTTATGTAATCAAATACGGTTCTGCACCTGTGAGCAATTCGTTCAGTTGTTCAAAAGGCTTAAAAGTTTCAAGAAGTGTATAATGGCTGAATCATGGGAAATAACCTCGAGAAACTATAGAAGAAATACTAATGAACTATCAGAGAGGAGATCAAATAGATGTTAAAACCAAAAGAGTAGGGGTAAAGTTGTATGCACACACACCTGGGTGACTCTAAGAAGTGCGTTTCTTACCATGGGTCATGGTCAATAGAGTTTTAAAACCTCTAGCTTTTTGTGATGGGAAAGGTGACTGGGCATCCACACAAGTGGTTGGAGCTGCCAAGAGCACCCAACCTGGAATCCAATTAGTGTGCTTAGCCATGGACAGCCCTGGCTGAGCTCCGGCAGCGAGTTGCCTTGTGACCTGGCCCTTGGGCAGCCATGCTTCAGTGAGGCTCACAGCTCTCCCCCTGTGCCAGGGCCAAGCATTAATGAAGGTGCTTGGCATTTCAAGGATGGTGACCCGGGAGGTGTTCCTTTCTCAGGTTCACTTTACACGGAAGTAAGATCCTGGCCGGACATCATCACATAAATTAATTGAGGTGTTGGGGAATGATCAAATGGGAATTCATAATCCCCAGGGGAGACTCATGAGGTTCCGAGCCAGAGACTGTGTAAAGTGATTGAAAGGCTGGCCCAGGGCATTGCAAAGTGAATCCTGGCTTCGGACAGGCAGGTTTCATTATAGAAAGTGAGGGGATAACGATTTTAGAGTTTGGAGTTCCAATTTGACTTTGGTCTATATCATTGGTTGATTGACTCATTCAGCAACTATTTATGGAGCACCATGGAGGCCAGGCATTACGCTAAGGCTGCTGGAGATCAGATTGGGTGTCAGAGTGGATCTGACTTTAGAAATGACTTTGGGTGGATGTCCACTTTGTTTCCCCACCTCTGACTTCCCCAGAGCTGCATGACCTGGTCATCAGGGCCCCTTGCTGCAAGCTGAGACCAGTACAAGCTCCTAAGCCACACCCAATGGAGGCTGAGGGTGTAGATTCATGTCCTATGCCTCTTCTTGGTGAAGCCCAGCATCAAGTAAGTCCTAAGTTTTCCCATGTGGAAACCCAGTGGACAGCCCTAACTATTAGGGTTCTTCTAGCTCCTCTGATGGCCCCAAGTTACAGCACTGTCTACTTTCTGCTTGAAATCATTTATGAGATATCAATCTGACCATCACAGTCTGGTTGCCTTACTCAAAATCTCAGTGAACTTTATAAACATAGCTAAATTTATTGTCCTGTGCAAAAATATATATGATCTTGTTAGGTCTCATTTCCTTCTTTCCACATTCCTGTGTGATAGATCCTGTTAATATGCCCATCTTACAAATGAAGAGACTGAGCTTATTTTATCTCTTATCAGCTGCTTTTGTGTGGACCAAGTTGACTGGTGCTAATGGCATTGCTGCCTGACTTTGAATTCCCCAGCCACCAGGAATCTCTCACTGTCTAGCTCCACAGGTACAACCAGGAAGGAGTGAAGTTTTAGCACTTTCAAGGAGGTGCCTGTGTTTTTCTATACCTTAGAGGGATACCATTAAATTGGAAAATGAAGAGCTTCCAGGATGACAAAGTGAGGCACACTCTGCCTGCGCTACTGTGTGTCCTTGTGAGCTCTGAGTAGGAGGAGCAGTGGATGAGGAGTCTGGACTGCTGGGGAAAGTCCTGGGTCAGCCCCAGCCTGCTGTGTAGCCCCAAGTGAGTCTGTGAGCTTCCCTGGTCCAGTTCCCTTATATGCTAAATCTCCAAGGCCCCTCCAGCATTGATATGCATGAGACCATGGTGGCAGAGAACATCACTGCTCAAAGCTGTGTGTCATTGGAATAAGAACAGAGCTTGTGTTATATGCTGAGCATGATACAGGGGACAGTGTGCTGATGTTCTATAGAATAGCAGAAATGGGTTACGGTAGCTTTCACTAGGGTGTACACTTCTGGGGCACACCCTAGTGACCCACCTCCTCTAGCTCTGACCCACCTGCCTACAGTTACCGCCCTGTCTATTCATACTAGGATGGACTGATTAGGGTTCAACTCTCACAATATGATCATTTCACCTCTTAATAATTCTGTGGAAATACAAGAACTTTGAGGGACACTACAAATCCAAGCTGTGACATGGCTGCTTTTATTTCACAAGATTCAATCTGCTCAGTTTTCCTCTCTGAGCCTTGTCCATAGTCTGGTGCTGGACAGAGGGACAGATCTGTACATGCTGGGCTGAAAAAACAGGGCTAGAAGCAGGAGATCCTGTGAAGGACCTAGGAAGCCACTCTTTTGGCCCAAGAGAAGAGCTGCTTTCATGGATCATCCTGCCCCTAGCGGGTGTCGGCAGCCTGACCCTACCAGGCACAATTTCAGCATCAAAGCAAGTTACTTCAGAGCTTCAAGAAGACCTCCTCTCCCATGGGGGCTGTGCTGCTTGCCATTTCTTTATCTAGGGAGAGGGTTTTTCTTTTTCTGAAGTAGGAACTCAAGTACACGTGTAATGTATAGCAAAACCAGAATGACAAGTACTGTGAGGGCTTTGCCTACATGAACCTGTGTACTCTGAGCAGCTGGAACCTCTCAGCGGGGGAGAACAACAGGGTTTGGGCTCAGCCCTGCCTGTGAGGGGCTCTGGAGAGAGCCAAGGCGCCCCTCAAGACTGACTGGCTGCACACTCTGGAATGAGGACTACGTGTGCTTTCCTGCCCAGTTAACACTGATGCGCCTTTCTACTGCAAACTCTGAAGGCTACTACTCAGTGGGATCCCGAGAGGCTCTTGTAGTTTCTCACAACTAAGAATTTGATAAGTGCTCTTAAAAGGACAGTCACTGAAAGAGTCTCTGTGCTAGTTTGATTTGAGTTCCTCTTCTGGGCTCTGCTTATCCTTATGTGTCACCCAGGCCATCTGCAGTCTCAGATGTTCACTCAGTGTCAGATTGCCTCATTCTCCACGGAGCCCCTCACAGGCAGTGCAGGGGTGAAATCCTGCTGCCCTTTCCTGCCTGACACAGTCAGGTTCCAGATGCTGAGAGCAGGTAGCTCCCTGTGTGGGATCCGTTGTCTAATTAAGGTAGGTAGATCACGGGGTGCTTTTTTTTTTTTGCTTTTATTCGCAAAGAAACACAGACTGGCAATCTAAGAATAATTAAATGTGTTCTGTTTTTAATTTGTGTTTTAACAAAATGCAAAAAGTGAGTGTACATTCTTACTTCAAACAAAATCTCTTTTAAATCCTCTCATCCCTTGTTACTCTCTTAAATAATCTCTTCCAAGCCATCATGTACCCCAAATCTCTCTGTCCCCATAGCAGCTCATCCCCACCCCACCTTCGTCTCCTCACTTCTGTTTCTCTTCTCCCTTACATATTTATTATGTAGATCAAACATCTCAGTGATTTTTTTAAACATTCTTTCACCTGATTATTCTGCATGTGACACAGGCCAGAATCTGACTTAGCTAGCTTTAAGGAAAAAAAAAATCTTCCCCCACCCCAGGTTCTTGGGGTGATGGCCGAGGAATACTCATACATTGGTAATCTTTGCTCCTGTTACAGTCCTTATATTGGGACTCCTGTTAGGATTTTCATATTGTTCTCCAGGTCTGCTAATGTAATTGCTTAAAGGGCACTTTAAGTATAATCATTATCCATTGATTTTTTTCCCGGAGGTTTTTATTCCCTCCAGGAAGCTCAGCCAAATTCTGGCTGCTGGGCTCCATTTGTTAAACCAGGGAGAGCTTTGTTCTGCTTGGATATTCTCTATCCTGAGCTTTCTGTGCACCATCAGTGGGGCAAAAGGGAGATTTTCTGCCACTTCCTTTTATTGAGAGAAGTCACTTCCTGATTATTGGAGCTGAAATGAGGTCTCCTTTAGGAAGAAACACGGATGCCACAGCACTTCCTGTGTCACACTGTTAGCAGTCCTCATTCCCCCTCACCCAAGAAGGTAGTTGTTCAAGGAAGTTCCTCTTTGATAATTTCAGTCAACAGTAAATAGACTCCTCAGGGACCTCAGAGAGGGAAACTTTTGATAGAAAGTCACCCAGAAGGGTATAGGATAAACATCAGAGTCTTTTCTTAGAGTGGATTTTGAAAAAGGTAAGAGAGTAAAAGGTTCAGAGAGAGTAATGGGACTACAGAATTCTAGAAAAAGGCCCAGAAAGGGAGGCTGTGGCTAGAAGATAAACTGCCTGACCTCACAATTTTACCCAGTGCAGACCCAGGAGAGATGAAGTCAGAGCTCCGTCTGGTCCTGTTTCTCTACAGTGATTTTTTCACACAATAGGCCCCTTGCCAGTTTATCAAGGACTTCCACAGGCATTACCTCATTTGTGTCTCTTGAGCAGACTACATCTTCTGAAAGCACCCTGCCTCTGCCTGTCACCAGCTTGGCCCTCATCCTTTCCTTGGGACACTCCTCAACACCTGCAGTCTGGAGTATGTGTCCCCCGGTGTCTTCTCCTCTTATTACTCACTGGACTTTGGTAATGACCTCTTTTCATTCTTTTTGGATAAAGAGGAAGGAAAGGGAAGAAAAGGAAGAAATCTCTAAAAGGTACCTTACCAAGCCTGTGACCCCAGTCCAATTGGAGAGCCTAGGAACTAATCCTCAGGGTTTGCAACTGCTAACCTGGGAGAACATGTTTCAGTCAACCTTTTCAGAGATGTGACCAAAAGACCTTACAAAAACAATTTTAGAGGAGAAAAAGTTTATTGAGGACTCATGGTTTCAGAAATCTCAGTCTATAGATGGTCTGTACCATTGCTCTGGGCCCAAGTTGAGACAGAACATCACAGTAGAAGTGTATGGCAGAGAAAAATAGGTCATAATGTGGACTCCAAGGAGAGAGAGAGAGAGAGAGAGAGAAAGCACACTCCTTACCACAGACAAACTATACACCCCAAAGACACTCCCCCAACACCCCAGCTCCCGTAGCCACACCTACCTGCCGATCATTATCACCCAGTTAATACCTAGCAGTGGGTTAATTCACCGATTGGGTTAAGATTCTCATAACCAAATCCTCTCATCTCTCAACCTTCTTGCATTTTCTCACACATGAGTTTTCTGGGGACACCTCACATCTAAACCAGAACATACTCACTCATGCCCCATCTATCCTTGGTTGAGGGCAGGTCCTGGGCTACTCATCCTCTGGTAATTTTGGCTTGTTTTATGCAACCATGTTCTTGTACAGCTAGGAAGTAGGGAGAATATTCCCCAGGCAGAATCACAGGCATTCTCAGCCAGTAGCCTTCTGAGTTTGGGACATTTGACAATCCACCACACCCATCTCTCTATTCCACCATGATTCCTAGAGTGTAGGTCCTAGACCCATCCCAACATCATACCTGGGACATAGGAGTCTCCAAAAAATGCCAAATAATTGTGAACGGGGGCATGCAAACCAGGGCTGCCTGCACTTATGCAAACAGCACAGTTGTAGGCTCTTGCATGTAACACCCTTGGCAGAGAACACTCATCAATCAAAGTGTTCTCAGTGATGTTAACAAAGGTGTGGCTACTTATTTATTTATTTTATACTGACAGATAAAATTGTATGTATTTATTGTGGACAACATGAGGTTTTTGCAGTGACTCTTAAGTGTGACTCTTAGTTGGCACCAGAGTGAATAGTGGAAAGATCCTTAACCAGCCCAAATTTTGATTGGAACTTGGGGGAAAAGTACATGAAAAATATCTCCCTATCCATCCCATCAAAAGCATATTTAGTGGGCTGGGGATATGGCTCAAGCAGTAGCGCACTCGCCTGGCATGTGTGCGGCCCAGATTTGATCCTCAGCACCACATACAAACAAAGATGTTGAGTCCACCAAAAACTAAAAATAAATATTAAAATTCTCTCTCTCTCTCTCTGTCTCTCTCTGTCTCTCTCTGTCTCTCTCTCTCTCTCTCTCTCTCTCTCTCTGTCTCTCTCTCTCTCAAAAGAAAGCATATTTAGTATAAATGAGTCCCTTTCTGATGCTAAGCATCTCTTTCCCATCCCTCCTTCTTCTTTCTCCAAACTCACCCTTTGTATGTGGAAGTGAGGCCACCCAGGGAGCCCTGGAGGTGGCCAGAATGGGCCATAGGGGGCCAAATCAATGAAAGTGAAGGAAATGGGAGATAGAAATCCAGGGGGGGCAGGGTGCTGTGTTTCATATTGAGAGACATTTCAGTTGCCAGCTTATTGTTTGGGAGGGGCAGGGGACAGGAAGGAGGGACAGGAGAATAAGAAAAACAAACAAGACAAAGTCTGGTCCTTGCTGCCCCAGGCAGCTATTAATCTGTGGTCCAGCTTTTACTTCTGCCTCTGCATCATTTAGCCTCTGGCACTAATGAAAAGAAGGAAGCTTACAAAAAAAATCTTGTGGTAGGGATGAAAACTGAAGAGCAGAAAATGGAAAGGGCTAGCAAGAGGGCAAGATGAAACCTTCAAGTAAAGAAGGTTCTCTGATGGGCCTGCTGGAGGGGCTGGGGGTTCTCTCAAACTGGAGAGAGTGGGGACAGGTGCCGATTGCATGTGTCCGTGTATCTGGGTTGGGGCCCTGTGTCTCTAGCTTTGTGCCATGGGGTGGGAGCAGTTCTGGGCTGCTTGCCTTGGTCACTTGGTGTGTTGGTAGGCCCATGTGTGACTGGTACTGTGTGTGGGTGTCCAGGCATAGAGCTGGAGACCGCTTTGTTCCTTAGAAAGGAACAGAGTCAACAGGTGAACCATCTCCCATTATTATTTTCTCAGCTTCAGAAAGCAGCCCAGAAATATGTTTTCCCCCAAATCTGGACTCTGAAAAAGAAATTAGGGGCCACCTTAGGGAGATGGGAGAAGGAGAATCAAGCATCTTCCCAAACTTCCAGGCTGGATGCTGCCCCCTGAAACAGCCAGGGCGGGTTCTGTGACCTCTCCCCAGAACTTCACTTTAGGGGTGACCTAAAATTGCAGTTTGGGGCCAGATGGCCTGACACCTAGCAGGATAATGATAGGGTCCTAGAGGCTTCTTCTTTCCCTACCAGGTATTTCATGCTGTTTGGGGCTGGGGGCAGGGGACAACAGCAATACAGATAAGATTATTTTGTTTCATTTAAATGATCACTTCTTTTTTTTTAATTTAAAAATTTATTATACTTCTTCGAGGAGCCACAACAAACATATAATACAGAGTTTGACTCCTTTATGATAAAGCCAAAGCATTCGACAAAAGAATTTGCCTTTTTAAATTTGTCCTGATTAGTTATACATGACCATAAAATGCACTTTTATACATCATACATATATGGATGATAATCTCTCATTCTTCTGGTTGCACATGATAGAAACCTTGTAAACATTTTAGCATTTTAGAAATGCACAACTTAAAGCATGAAATTCTCCCCAGCCCTTATTAACATTTTGACATTATTTCTTGTGATGTTTTTTTTTGCACTTTGGATGGACATCAGTCTGCATCTATGCACATAATGTATCAGCATAATGCATATATGTATATACATATAAATCATTGTTAGTTTCTACAAAAATGAAAAAAAATGCAACATTGTACTTCAACTTGCTTGCTTCTCTAAGCAACACTTCTTGGGCATCCGTCCATGTCAATTCACACAGAATTGCATCCATCACTGAAATGGCTGCACACTATGACTTTGGTATGAGTGGGCTCCAATCTGGTCATCCAGTCCCCTGATGAAAAACATTTCCATGGTTTCCTAAGTTTTACAGTTTCAGGGAGCATTTTTGTGTGTACCTCTGCACACCTGGAGTACCTCTTTCAGTAGGATCGTGGTGATGGGGTACTCCACACATAGGGTCCTGCTAGGGAAGCAGAGAAGGCAAACCACATGCTTCCAGCCGTTATCGGTTCTAAGCTTTCCCATTAATATGCAGAGCAATTTCTTGTTCTCTGTCTTTGGTGCCTTCTCCACACAGAGAGAGGCTAAAAATAAATTCACCTGTCTCCTCGTCACTCTGTTTATTTAACTGTCTTTCTTAAGGATCCTCAGCATATCCACTAGGGTTTAAAAATACTCCAACATTTCACCTGCAGAACAGAAGATTAGATAGTGCTTCCCACTTTAGGATTTCACCAGCACTGCTCTGACATGCTAACACCCCCACCCCGGCATAGACTGTACTTCTGCAGGTATAGACTGGCCAATACAAGAGCAGAATGACCTGGTTAGCATCTTCGCTGCTCTGCTTCCCACCTGGGAGTTGTCAGTCAAGGAAATTGTCTAAGCTAAACTCCTGTTTCTGGAAATATGGATATAATACCTAGAGTATTGAAGGAAGCAATGCATTTATAGCAATTAGCAAAGCATCAGATGTAACAAGCACTCATTGAATCTTAGCTACATTATTATTACTACCATTATGGACCTAAAATAACAAAGATTATGTCTAGTTTAACCTCATTGCATATGGGTCTTCCTCATCGCCATGAAGGGCATCACCCAATAGTTGTATGATTTAGAAACAATGAGATGCAGATGGAGTCCTAGACTTGGGTAACCAATACTCTTTTCTCGGTTTGACATATTTGTTTCTTTCCCTCTGTGCCGTATACTTGTAAAATTTCTAGTATTACAGAAGAGTGTGACTTGGAGTGCATGAAGGTCCACATAATTCTCTGTCCAACAAAATCATGATTTGCCAACCAACATTTCTCTATTTCCTTGTTTGCCAGTTTATTGACTGTCTTCGTCTTCCACTAAACCAAAGCTCCAAAAGCACAAGGATGATAAAAATGTTCCTCCCTGTGTTAGACAGTTTGTTTTTGTTTGTTTGTTTTCCACTGTAGCAAAATAATCAATTTGAAAACAAGAAAGTCTTCTGTTGGCTTACAGTAGGAGAGAGCCTGCTTCATAGCTTTGGGGTATCTGGTGAGGCAGAACATGATGGGGCAGAAGATGAGGTGTCATGGCAGCCAGGAGACACAGGGAAGAAGAGGAGGAAGAGACTGGAATCCTACAATTCCCTGCAAGGACACACTTCCCAAGGGCCCAGCTTCCATCCACAAGGCCTCCTCTTCTAAAGGTTCTGCCACCCCTCCGTAGTATCAGGGGCTGGAGAGCAAGCCCCCTACACAGGGGCCTTTGGGAGACATTCAAGACCCAAACTCTAATGCTTTCTCTTTCTCTCTCTGAATATTTAGCACCAGGCATCCTTGTCTGGCATATTACAGGAAAGCAGTAAATGCGCTCTTGGATGAGTAAGTTAATAGTTATTATTAATAACCTAGGTGAGGCTCTGGCAAACTATGAAAGAGTGCCAGACATAGCCATGTCTGTTGCAGCTTGGCAGGGTAGAACAGGGTCGGGGGAATTCAATCAGGACCTAGTTAGACCCAAAGGGAAGGTGTATATCTAGCAGAGGACTAGTTACCCTCAAGTCTGGAGCCCAGATAATAGAAGCCAGTCTTGCAACCCTGTCAGCATATAGCAGTGTATTTAGGGAAGTAGATGTTGTGTCAGGCATGTGGGACCTAGAAATGGAAAATCTAGGACCTCCAATCCTAAGTGGGTGCGTCATTTGGCTCATGGGGACTCATTGCAGAGTTCTGAGGCATGAGCTACGGTTCAACACAGCCACTAGGTTTGGAGAATACCTGGAAGGTGTCCCCAGTGATCCAGGTACAGGAGTAGGATCCTGAGACATAGTCCATGTGACACTCCCATGACTTCCTACAGACTTCACCTTGGCCAGTCCTTGGAGAATGGGAGGCATTATTAAGGTCAAATCATGTTGCCTTGTCTTAGGTTTCTGTTTCTATGGGAGGAGGCCTTGTGCTGGTGCCCACGTAGAAGAAGAAAATCTGGGCAGTGCTTCTGTGTCTCCCTAAACTAAGCTGGAATCCAAGGCTCTGCTCATTCATTCCCTGTGGCCTTGGGCAAATGTCAGAACCTCCCTGAGCTCCATCGTACCTCCATTTGTGTGGGATACTTTTAAAAAGTGTTTGAAGATTAATTTAGGTGATATGCAGAGAATGCTTGGCATAGTGTCATCTGTAACTAGAAGGCCAAGGTGAAATAAATGGCAGCTGAGTGGTTATCATCAGTGTTGTTGATGTGGTCAGAGGTCAGTGGTCAGAGACAATCCTCATAGAGAAGGAGAGTTTTCAAAGGGGCAGAGGGAGTTTCACGCTGTAGCCCAACCTTGCAGTTCCCTAGGTAAAACAGCTTCCAGGTCCTCTAGACCCATGGTCAAGATTTGAGGTGGGGAGAGCATGCAACCTTCTTCTGCTTGGTCTCTAAATTTGTGACCAAAGAAACTGTCCTAACACTGGGCAGCCAGGATGCTTCCTTATCCCCCAGTTCTGTGTTTAATCTGAACCAACATACAGGATAGTGTATTACATCAACAATAGCAATTACAGTCATAATCATTATTATTATGTAGCTTTGATGTATCCTATTACAACTGTAGGTAAAATCATCTTATTACTATGGGTATTACTGTAATTAATCCATTACTTACCATGTTCTATGTATCAGGCCAGGGCTTTCCAAAAGTTATTTGATCCTCACAAAAATCCACTTGGTAGGCTGAGGCAGGAAGATCAAGGATTCAAAGCCAGCCTCAGCATAAGCAAGGTGCTAAGCAACTCAGTGAGACCCTGTCTTCAAATAAAATACAAAATAGGACTGGGGATGTGGCTCAGTGGTCAAGTATGCCTGAGCTCAATCCCTAGTACCCCCTGCTAAAAAAAAAAAAAGTCCACTTAGTAAATATGATCATTTTCCAGATAAGAAAACTGAGAGTCAGAGAGGTAAGTGATTTTCCCAAGGCCACACAGCTAATAAGTGGCAGAACCCCTCCCAAACCTACCCTGGTAACCTCTGCCTGGCTACCTCCTCTTTGATAAGACCTGTGTGGCCAGCCCTGCTTTGAACCCAAAATGGCATCATTTCCAGGGTCTTCCTATTGGGGGGAGTGTGGTGGGGATGTGGAGGATCAGGGGGCATCGTTAGGGTCCCTGGGCACCAGGACTTTCCTTGGGCTTGCTCATTCAGACTCTATGCCTCTTCTGAAGGCCGTTCATACTCTCTTCTCTGTTCATGAATCACACTTGGAAGGGACCCCAAGGTCATTGTCCCTCCACCATCCCCATCATCCTTCTCATCAAATACATAAAAATGTGACTGAGTCCCCTCAAGGCAACAACGGCCTTCAGTATTGAAGACAGCAAAGAACTCTCCCAGGTGAGCAGGTTGCACCCTAGAAGGAAGTTCTCAGGTGCTCCTGGGTTCACTGGCCTCTTGTGACTCTCAGAGCTGGACCCTCCCTTCCCTCCTCATGCCCCCACCATCTATGGACGCTACGCCACCCCCATGCCTGGAAGCCCTGGCTCTGTCCTCCATCAGCGTACCAGCCCTGGTGCTAAGAACTCCACAGGCACCATCACATTCTGTCTTCCCAGCCATGCGTTGCTGTGGATGCTCTTCTTACCCCCATTTTACTGATGGAGAAACTGAGACAGAAAAACAGTCACAGAACTGACATCAAACTCAGACAGGTTCGTATCCAAGGCCCAAGCCATCATCTCTTGACTGCATTCTCTATGCATCCTCCAGTTCAGTCACTTTCTCCATTTCCCCTCAGAAGAGCTGAGACAGACGAGTGTCCAAAACAACCCACTTCTCCCTCCTCCCTTCCACAACAAAAATTTAAAAACTATAAAAATAGCACACACCTGAACTCTATGCACGGGCTTCTTCTCCAGCTTCACTCAGTCTGAGAGTCATACTTCATCCCCGGGTTTTTACTTCCTCCTTCATCCAATAGGTATAGGCAGATAAGAAATGAAAGAAGGAGTTAGGGCCCTCCATACCACTCCTGACTTTGTGCCTGTCATATATCACACCTACTAGGTAGCAGACCGGTTTTGAATGCCAGAGATGTTGATACTGGTTATGATAAAGACGACAATAATAAAAGCAACAATAACTAATGCTTACTCAGAGGCCACCATGGGCCAAAGTAGCTAACCACTGCCTGAATGTTCACATGAGGTTCTTGCAAAACCCAGTGAGGGAGGCACTCCCATCAGCATTCCTATTTTGCAGATGAGAAAAACAGGTTCAGAAGATGAAGTGAGTTGCTAAGGTTACACATCATGGTGGGTCGGAGCTATGAGTTGGGCGCCAGAGCCCAAGATTTGACCCCCTATAGTAGTGCATCATAGAGAGTTGAGCAGCATGGTCCTGAAGGGGACATTAGGACACTAAAAGGTGCAAGTTAGACATCCCCACAGGTGAACACAAAGATCCTTCTCCTGGGAAACTGGAGAAGGGGATAGAAAAGTGGTGAGGAAAGGCTTCCTGGAGTTGGTATACGTAGGTTGGTTACTGAATGCTCAGCAGGTGGTCACGGGCCAGAGGAGGGGAGGGTGATACTCCAGGCAGAGAAGAATGTGGGCCAGAACCTAGCAGAGGGACACAGCCTGGCTTTAGGGGGTAAGTGTTAACACATGGCTTACTTCAGTGAGGTGGGAAAGAGACTGGAGATATTTCCAGGAACAAAATCCCAAAGCCACCCCCCCCAGATGATAAATAACCACTGAGGGACTGAGGACAGGGAGAAGGGTGACCAGATGCAAACCGCAGAAGGGTCCCTCAGGCACCTGCATGGAGAGGAGTGAGGCTGTCCCATGGAAGGCTCAGCAGGGAACCACCCCTTAGTCACATGTAACCTGAGTAGGTTTAGCTTCAGGTGGGCCCTCAAATCTCAAACCAGCCCCCTCCCACTCTGCTAGTCCTCTTGCTACTGCACCTGAGAAACACAAGGCTCTTCAGGGGTTTCCATCAGTGGAATCATTCCAAGCTCCCCAGCTTTGCTATGGGTCCTGGCTCTTCTACCTGGTAATATTGAAGGTCAGGGACTGGTGGTGGAACTTGCTCTCCTTTTCTGACAATTTTCCTGGAGCCACTGAGTAGCACCCATTGTTTTTCAAGGGCTGAACTGATCCCAACTTGTTAAATTCAAAAAGATAGCACTGGAGGGTCCTGGCTCTTGTACCCTCCCTCTGGGATCCTCTTCTCCTGGGGAATATACTCTCTTCCCCATTTAACCACCTGGGAGTCACTAAATCTAGGGCTGATCATCTCCCTCCTTCTCTAGCCAATGCTTGTGTTAATGCAATCCAAAATGTGCCAATCACTCAGTTAGCACTAGCTTCCTAATCTATCTTGTTTTATAGATATTTTATGAAAACAGACTAGCCCTCTGATTTCCATCAGATTCCTCTAATTAGCAGAGCCATGCATTGATCTTGGAGTTGATTAGAAACTCTCCCCCTGGAATGAAATGTCAACCCCTTCCGACAGGCCCTAAGTGTCTTCTGATTTTTAACTTAATCATTCTTCCCTAAGAATGGATCCAGGGAGACTCTAGATCTTAACCAAACTAAAAAGTGGAAAAAAAAACACTGGTAGAGACGAGGGAGGACGCCAGGACAATAGGTGTGTGTGGGTCACCCCCTAGCTGTGGATTGGCTGCACAGGGCCTAATCCAGTGGGCAGGCTGCTCCTGGGGTCTGGGTAAAAGCAGCTGCGACTTCCAGGAAGGTCTGTCCACAGCTGCACCTTCCCAGAGCTCAGCAGACTTTGCACATGTGGGTAACCTGCCTGTGTGCCTTTATCCACCACCACTTCCTTGAGCGCCCCTCGTGGGCAGTGAGTACAGGGTTTGATATCAAGCCACCTTGACTTCAAACCCAGCCTGGCCTCTTGCTAGAAGGTGAAGTTTGATGCTGATAAATGCTTAAATCTCTTTTGACTCAAGTTTCCCCTGCTATTAAATAGAGGATAAAAATAATAGGATCAACCTGTAATGGGGATTAAATATAATAAGGGGTCTTGAGAGTGTTTAGCTCTCTATACCCGGCTAGGCACCAGCCAAAATAAACATGGACAAAAACAGTTATTATCATTATCAGCTGGGGATGCCAACATAAATGCAACAGAGCTCTCTGCCCTCTGAAAAGCCAGATGGATAGGGATCCCACTCCACCAGCACATTAGAGGGTGCCTGGGGTCAAAGGAAACGGACTCGGACCAGGTCCACAGGGAAGGAGCTGGGCAGACCCCAGGCATCTGGGACTACTGTCTCTCATCAGGAGAATCCCGGCCTTCTTTCCCTTCTTAGGGTCCAGTCAGGATTGTTCTGGCCACTTAGGTAGCCCTCCCATGGCCTCTGCCCACATGCAAGCAGGAGACAGAGCCTGAGAGCTCACTTGGTGCTGGCTGTGTCGCTGGCGAGGGCCATTAGAGCAGCTCAGCAGCTGAGGCTGAGCAGCTTATCTCGGCTCCCCAGCGAAACCAAATCACATCCGTGGAAAATATTAGGTTTTCCAAAAAAAAGGCAAGCCAGGTTGAGTAAACCAGCTACTGCAGCAGACAGCTAATTGGCTCGTGTCTGTCTGAAAATATGGAACGTTTAATAGCCATCAGGAAGCATTGACGAGAGCCTCACCTTCTGGGGTTGGGGAGGATCTTCCCAGGGGTCATCACGCCTGTCACTCCCACCTGTCACTCCCAGCCCCCCAAGCCCACTAATTTTTCCCGTTAGGAAGGAGCATTTCATCAGAGGCAGGTGCAGCAGCAGGAGAGACCAGCAGCAAGAGGGAACTGGAATTTTTGAGTTCCTCTCCTGGCCAAACCACAGACCTGCTGCTGTGCCCCTTAACAGGCATGCATTTATCAGAGAGACATTTAATTGAGTGACTACTATGTACTGGGTATCAAAGATAAGGACTCGATACAACATTTTTTCACGTTTAGGGATGATCAAAACATTTGTGTGATAATTCCATAGGCCCACAATTTCATTTCCTGTCTGTGTTAGTTATCTCTTTCTGTGTTCTCAATTATTCCCAACTTGGAAGCTTAAAACAGCAAATATGGTTTAGCCACAGTTTTTGTGGGATTCACTTAGGCATGTGATACAAACTCAGGGATGTTCCTGAAGTTATAGTCAGGCTGTTGGCTACAGCTACAGTCGTTGGAAGGCTGGGCAGGGGACACTACATGCCTATGTTCACTCACGTGGTTGTTAGAAGACGCCAGTTCTTCAAGTGGAGACTGACCACATTGTAGTTCCTCACAATGTGGGCCTCTCCATAGGTGGTCTGGATGCCTTTGCAACATAGAGCTGCTTTTCCCTGGAGCAAGGAAACAGAGGAAGAGAGACAGACATGTCACAGTGTCTTCTATAACACAACCTCAGAAGCCACATGCCATCTCTCTTTGGCATTTGGTATTCTACTGACTCTCTATGTGCTTCTTCGTGTGTGTGCGTGTGCATGTGTGTTCACATGCTTTTGCTCCTTTGCATCTTTTCCTTAATTGCAATGAATTTGTTGGTTCCATTGTTGACTCAGTCCAAAAACCCAGTCCTGACAGAAGTTTCTTTGTACCTTTTTTATGGGGGAAGGGGATTGGGAACTGAACCCAGGGCCACCTAACCACTGAGCCACATCCCCATCCCTCTTTTCAAAATATTTTATCTAGAGTCAGGGTCTCACTGAGTTTCTTAGGGCCTCGCTAAGTCGCTGAGGCTGGCTTTGAACTCGTGATCCTCCTGACTGAGCTCCTGAATCATTGGGATTACAGGCGTGCGCCACTGCGCCCTGCCATCTTTGAGCCTATTTTTTTTTCCCACTGCTTCATCTGGAAGAATTCACTTCTGTCCTTTAAAGCTTAACTCAAATGTCAGCAGCTCCACATAGGTTTTCAGCAATCTTTTAAGCAAAGGTAGACATTCCCTCCCTCCTCCACTCTCCATGGAGCATACGTACCACTTTCAGTGAAACTGTCTTCTATTCGTCCTTAGATCTCAGATGCCTAGCACAATGTCAGGCACCTAGTAGAACAAGGAGGCGCACGTGGGGACAAAGGAATGGAGGGAGGGAAACGCTCCAGAAAGGTAAGTTTTATGGCAATGATGAGAGTCCTCATAATGCCCACTGCCAGCGTTTACTGAGGCACCTGATCATCTAGGCTCTGGTCCGGGGGGCTTCTGTGTGTCATCTCATGTAATGCTCACAGTCACCTTATAGTAAGCACTATTTATTATCACATTAATTACACAGATTGGATTTTCAAGTCACACAGCTAATTGAGAATTTTTAGTAGATGGTTTAGAAGATAAATCTAAAAGATTCAGAAGAAATATTTTAGTACAATATCCAATTAGTAGAGGATTAGTAAGAGATAAATAGAAATTTGAACTCCAGCAGTTTGGTGCTAGTGCCCTGAATTGAATCTTTGTGCTGTCTGCAGGACTGGAGGGGGAGGGACACGGGGGTCCTCATCAGACACACTGGCCCCAAAGCACATTCTTTTTTGGAGGGGGCTACTGGGGATTGAACTAAGTGCATTTGACCACTGAGCCACATCCCCAGCCCTATTTTGAATTTAATTCAGAGGCAGGGTCTCACAGAGTTGCTTAGTGCCTTGTTCTAGCTGAGGCTGGCTTTGAACTTGCAATCCTCCTGCCTCATCCTCCCAAGCCTCTGGGATGACAGGTGTGCACCATTGTACCCTGGCCAAGGCACATTCTTGCCTTGTTAGCTCTGTGGTTTCAGATGTCAGCTATGTGAACTGCAAAGGTTACACTTCCCCATCTGGGTGATGGCATCTCTTCCACCTAGCCTAGTGGGTTGTGCAAGGGATGACACATTTCCCTCTTGGGACCAGCATATACTTAATGGACATGTAACAAACCATCTATAGTTCCCTGATTCCTCCACCATAGGCCTTACACTCCTGCTATTTATTGCAGCTCCACATTCTGTTTGGTGAAAAGTGACCTGCTTTCGACATTTGTAGCATTCTGCTCATTTATTCATTTAAAAAAGTATTTACTCATCAGCTACTATATTCCAGGCACAATTACAGATGTTGGGGGTACAATTGGTCCCCCCATTGTACATGGACATGGTCCAGACTCTTATAGCACTTATATTCTGATAAATCACTGATAGCTTCCAATGGCTCTTGTAACTAGTGGACAAATACACACTCAGACCAAAATACTATGAAATAAGGTGATGGGACAAAAATGGCTGGGGGTGGTGCTCCATCAGGAAGAGGAGGCGAGGAAAGGCCCTAAGCAGGTGGCTTTTGAGGTCAGCTCTGAATGGGAAGGAGCTAGTCTCAGCAAGATCTGAGGATGGGCACACCTGGAAGAGGTCACAGCATGGATAAAGATGCTTCGGCAGGATAAGCCTGTGTTGCACTCCTGGTTCATGAGTGAGGGTGGAAGGGAATGAGCTCTGAGAGGCTGGACAGAGATGGAACATGGGGGCAGGAGAGCTCACTTAAGATCTTAGAATCCCTGGAACATGCACAGATTTGATTTACAGGGTAAAATGTGAATATTACTTGAAGGAGCGATTGTAGAAGCATTATCCCCCAGTTTAATTGAGATTTACAGTCTGAATCCACTCAAATAGATCCTTTCCTTTAAAAACCATTCTTTCCACCTCATAAGAAATGAGAAGGGGGCAGATGAAACCATTGTCTTAAAAATTGTCTTCTGAATTATTTTCTGAGAGAGATGAACATCAGTCTCTGTTCAGAAAAAAATGGCAAAGTTGCTATGTTATGGAAAGTTTCTAAAATAAGGCTGGTTTCACTTCTCACAGGCTGTCACTAGAGTCTACTGGAGACTTTACCAGCTTCAAAACACACTGCACAAAATACAAAAGGTCTGTGATTAAGGTGGACAAATGGACCTTCTTGAGAGTCAACTTTGACGTGGTACAGAGGAGTCCATTGCACATTACCCAGAAAAAAGAATTGCTGAAATTAAGTGGACTAGAGACTTAAAGGACTTTGGCTTTAACTTGCAGTAGCCGGATAGCTGCAATAGCTTAGGGGTAGCATGGAAAACACAGAGGGTGATTTTTACCTTCTACTCTGCATAGGTCCAGACATCTTCCAATATCCTGTAAGTTGCTAAATCAAAAATATTGCACTTCAGTAGTTTCAACAACTGGCTTCAAAATTCCACAGAAACTTTCCTTTCAGGGGACTTTGAAGGTAGATCTGAAGATCATTCCTTCCATGGATTTGGAGTGCACAGATATGAAAATTTTTCTAGGGAAAGCGATATATATATATATATATATATATATATAGTCACATAACAGTGGTGACATTTCCAAACATCTATTTTTCCAAATGCCCTCTCCATGCCAGGGTTTTTGTTTTTGATGTCATTGCTCTCTCATATGTTGTTAAAAATGTCACCTTTACCTTGCATTTTATGCTTGCATTTTTTTCCCCAGAAAATATCTGCTAGGTAGCATACTCTTGACAGCCACTTGTCATCTCAAAGTATGTCAGCAAATTGGGATGTTGGTCTTTTTTAGAAAGAATAACATGCAGCTCTGCTTTAAGTGTAGCACCTGTTTTAGGTACTTGGTTTGACATAATGAAACCCTGAGCTACAAGAGTTGTTACAGTCACCTCCCTGCTCATTACAAAGCAGCCTAATGATTGTATTTGAGCTCTGGCTTTTCTAAACATAAGCACGTTGATAACACTGTGGCCTCTCGTTTATTGCTAGTTTCTATTTCCTGGTGCCATCACTCACCTGGGAATGAATCATCTTGTATTATAATCAAAGCAGCCTCTACATCAGAGGTCACACTCATGCTCCCCCACCTCCCACCGCCTTTTAAACAACATTGTTTTTTTACTTAAGAAGCAATTTATGATTGAGAATATAACTTTTCAGGTCCATCATTTGAGGAGATTATGAAAAGTAGCTCTTCATATGTTGAAATGAAATTATTATTGAATATGCATAAAATTATTATCAATGTTATTCTTCAGGGCAAATCACAATTATTGTTGAAATTATAATTGCATCTGAATTTTAAAGACCGATACATTTATAACAAGTTTGACTTGCCTGTATTTTCATTCAAGTGTGTAACAAAACTTCTATGCTATATTTTGTCCTAATTTTATTTTCCTGATTTTCAGGGCTGTTTTACATACTTTATTGTCTATCATACATTATTTCAGCTATTTACTGCAATAGAAAAAAAATGTTTCTTCGGTAGTGTATTGCATTTCGATATTAGGTAAAAAATCTCGAAAGGAATATCCAGTAACTGTCCTTAGTTTTAGTGAAGTAATATCAGTGCTGGATGGACTGTTGTGTGAATGTAAACATCACACACCTGAACTCCCGATGACTGGGTTCACGTTCTGTCTCCTGAACTCTGAATGTCTTCCTAACCTAGATGGTTTTACACCCTCGTTAACATACAGGGTACAACTCAACTGTGCCTGTGATTGAGTGCAAAGATGGTGCTTGACATTCATGAATATGAACCCCCATCCCGCGTGGTCTTCTGGATAATTCTGTATAATCTTGGCTGTGTTCTTGCCAGACTTGTTCTTGTGTCACTGTTTTACCTAATAGTGTCACCAGGGTCTAATGCAGATAAATGGAGCACAGGTGAGCACAGCTGCTCAAGTGCCAGACAGTGGGGACACAGAAAAACTATCAAAAATGTCGTGTCAGATAATGGGCAGAGGAGACAGGCACATACCCAGACCTCGTTTATCCTCTCTGTGCCTGAAGATGCATGGAAAGAGCTCGCTCGGGAGTAGGGGAACTGACAACTTTGCCATGTTTGGTTTTGGTATGGATCATTTGAACACCAAAGGTCACTATCAAAAGGGTGAAAAGTCAACCCATAGAATGGAAGAAAATATATGAGATGGGGGATTAATATCAAAATAGGTAAAGAACTCTGACAACTCAACAATAATAACAGCAATCACAAACTCCACTCTTAAAATGGATAAAGGACTTGAATAGATAGTTTTCCAAACAAGATAAACACAGGGCCAACAGCCCAATAGCACATGCAAAGATGTTCACGGCTGGTTAGGCTGTTGCAAGTGAAGTCCGTAATTCTCATTATGATGTTCAGTATACGTTTTTGTTTGTTTGTTTGTTTTTTAATGGAAAATAAGTGTCAGTGAGGTTTTGGGAGAATCAGAAAACTTGTGCTTCTCCTGTGGAATGTGAAATGGTGCAGCCATTGTGGAAAATGGTATGGTAGATCCTCAGAAAATTAAACATGGGGTCACCTTGTGGTCTGGCAATTCCATTTCTGGTAGTATTGAAAGCAGGGATTCAAACAGGTTATATCACAACAGTGCTATTCACGGTCCACAGAGGTGGAGGCTAGCTAAGTGTCCATGGGTGGATGAACAGGTAAACACTAAGGGGGATATATATGTATCTGGCCTTAAAAAGGAAGGAAATTCTGATGCAAACAATAATAAGGACGAATGCTGAAGGCATTGTGTGGAACAAAATAAGCCAGTTATAAAATAACAAACGCCACGTGGTTCCACTCACATGAGGAGACTGGAGTAATCAAATTCAGAGTGATGGTAGAATAGTGTTTGCCAGGGGCTTGGAAAAATGGGGACTGGGGAGTTATTTTTAAATGGGTGCAGAATTTTAGGTTATGAAAATATTCTGGAGACCTGTGGTGGTAATGGCTGCACAGTAATATGAATGTACTTAATGTCACTGATCTGTGGGCTTCAAATGGAAAATTGTACCCAATGTATATGTTACCATGGTAAAAGGAAGCCCTCCAGGAGATATCAATACCCACTAAGGTTTGAGGAGCTTCATTAAGGTTGTGTTATATTACAATGTGATTTGTTATGCTATGATCTTAGGAAGAATTCTATAAAGCCTAAACATTTTTCCTATTAATACTGAAAATAAATAAGTTCATGTTTTGTTTTGTTTTGTTTTGTTGTTTTTAAAAAGAGAAGTCAGTCAAGATTATCTGAATTGGTTACTTATAACTGAGAAAAATTCTTATTTCCTTTCTTTTATATTAGTTTGGTTTTGTTCTTTTCTCAGTGCCAAGGGCTGTACCCAGGGTTTTATGCACACAGGAAAATGCTCTATCACTAAGCCACATATTCAGCCTTTGTAAGTCACTGGGATTTGGAGGTGCTTGTTACACAGCAATACTGCAGTAATAACTGACAGATACAAATTACCTTTTTCAACTCTGGTCTGCTTTCAACTCCTTTTAGAGTCTACCACTATGAAAGATGATCAGGTGTGTGGAAAGATCTTTCAAAATGAGTATTTTATTATTATTAGATAAAATTCCCCTACTAAGTAATCTTTTCTCTTTCTTTTCCCATTTGTTCCTCTCCCCACCTCCCCCAGAAACAGAGATTACCTTTCCTATTTTCCTTCTTCTCTATCTGCCTTATTTCTTATTTTTCTGCATTTCTTTCTTGTTCCCACTCCCATCTTCCTCTCACCACTCCTTAACTTCCCTACTTGCCGTGTTAGAAAACAGCAACACAGAGGTGTTGAATGCATGACTCCTCACCACTATGACCACTCTAGAAGCTTCCTAGCCCGTTAGAAGGCAAACATGGAGACAGTGGACCACCAGGGTAGGCGATGGGGTGAAATCATTGGAGAAGAAGTAAGAGGGAAAACTTACATAAGAGACATCTGGGGGCTGGGGATGGACAGATGACTAGGGATCCCCAAAACAAACATTAGAAAGAGAATATGTGTGCAGTGGGCATGGCATGTATAAAGGCCAGGCTCATGAGAGCCACTGCCTTTGAGGAACTGCTGGTAGCTCAACACAGATTGGGTTATTGGCAGAGGTGAGCTTATAAAGTAGGAGGTGAATCCAGAAAGACAGCAGCCAGGGCCAATTCATGAGAGAATAGTTAAGCCATGTGAAGCAGTTTTGAATTTTATTGTACACCCAGTGGGGAGCCACAGAAGATGAGGAAACCAAGGCTTGGAATTTTTATAAACTAGTAACAACATTTATTTACGTGGAGGGAAAGAAGGCAAATTTGTACTGGAGGTTAATATCCCGATGGCATTGTGTCCAGCAAAAATGATCTTCAATTATGAGCAGTTGATTATTTCTTTTTCATGGCCATTGTATGCTTTTTTTGTGGGAGGGGGGCTTTAGACATACTTTCTACTAATAAAACAGACCAGGCCAGAGCAAGCTGGTGGGACATACATTTGACCCCTATAAGGTGGTTTGATATGGTTTAGATATGTGGTATCCCCCAAAAGAAAGCTCTGGTGTGAGATACTGCAAGAATGTTCAGAGATGAAATGATTAGATCATGAGAGACGGAGCCTAATCTATGGATTAATCCAGTGATGTGGATTAAATGGGTGGTAACTACAGACAGGTAGCAGGAGGCTGGAAGAAATTCAGAAATTCAGACGCATGCCTTTAGGGTTTCTATTTGTCCTTCATGAACCAAGCTCTCTCTCTTTCTGCTCCCTGACTGCCATGCCCTGAGCTGCTTTCCTCTGACAGTCTTCTCCCGTGATGCTCTGCCTCACCCCAGGTTCAGAGCTATGAACTTGGATGGCATCTCTGAAACTTGAGCCCAAACAAACTTTTCCTCCTCTGGGTTGTTCTTACAAGAAGTTCTGGTCACAGCAAAGCAAAAGCTGATTAAAACAGTGTTGCAGAGTTAGGAAAATAAGGTAAATCGAAAGCCATTTATGAATTCAAATCCATCATGGTAGAAGAACATGGGTAGAGCAGTGGTCTCAACTCCTGAGAGTGGGCAGTAACTATGATTTCTCTACAACCACCTGTGGAGCTGACCAAAAGTATACTAGTTGCTCTTGTGGATAGTATGAGGACATCTTTATTTTCTCAAAAAAAGGTGGGGGGGGCAAAGAAGACAAAAATAGTACTGATCTTCCTGTGTAGGAATCTGAACCCTTTAGAACCTCCAGTGTCTCCATGAACCCCCTTTAACCCTCACATTAATCTTGTGAAGTCATTAGAACAAATTTAGAACAAATATGTTCAGTTCTCTTTTGTAAAATAAGCAAACTACATTACTTTCTGAGGGCCACGTGGATTGCATTGGAATTTAAACCCAGGAATTGAAGCCCTAAACCCAGGGTGCTGTCTCCTTCCTATTTGTAGTGCATTCACAAACATTAGGTCAGAGAATCAGAGCCACTTTGGGTGTTTTAAGTATAAATCTATTTAATATAGGGAACTGGAGGGAGGAGTTTCATAAGACCCTTGCAAGGGTCAGGAAAGACATCAGAGAGGTATTGCTGAATTTCAGAAAATGTAGGAAGGAACTACCAATCTCAGTACCTGGAGAAAAGCCCTGTCAAAAGCCCCACCTAGGCCAGGCATGGTAGCACCCTCCTGCTATCCCAGCTGCTCAGGAGGCTGAGGCAGGGAGATTGCAAGTTTGAGGCCAGTCTGGATGCCTTAGTGAGACTTGGTCTCAAAAAAAAAAAGGGCTAGGGATGAGCTATAGTACTGAGCTACAGTAGTATAGAATTCCCAAGTTCATAGCACTCCCACCTACTGCCTGATGAAGGCTGCACTGTGCGCACTTAGCTGCTCCTGGACAAGAGAATCATCCACACTTGCACATTACGGATCTCAAAATGCCCCTTCCTGGCAGAATCACACTGATTAGAACTGCTGGTAAGGGTATCTGGGAAAGTGGTTTCCAAGCTTCTACTCTCTGAGTTTCAAGGTTAAGTTCTAGAAAAGCAGATGTGATACTGAGTATTAGCAGACAATATGCAGCCTGTCCAGTTCTCAGCCAGAATAAAAGCCTATCAAGTGGGTTGTTAAAACCGAAGAGGGATTTTCCTATCTTGTTTCCTCCCACATACTCCTATGGTGGATCCGCTGCCTTGCCCTCTAATGAGGCAGCCAGGAAGAATTGAGTATCCCCTGAATGGGGAAATCAATGGGAAAGGAAGGGCAGAGGAAGATTCATTCCATACTAAGGTAGATCATCAGATGGTGAGTAGTGGGCAGAGGGCTGTGTGGAGACCTAAGCCTGTTCCAGGTAGGAGCCAAGGTAGGGTTGCAATTAGACAATAGCCTGTGCATTATGGGGTTCTTGGGAGCATTTGTCATAGTGTCTGTTTGGCACATAGTACATGCTCATGCAACATTAACTGTTATTAGAATGAGCTCAGGGAGTTGAACTAGCTATCAAGATACTCTTCGTTGAGTGATAGAATTCACTCTCTATAGTGCTTTATGCTGTGCAGAATCTTACTCCTGTGGCTGGATACAGAGGTTTTAACAGACTGCTTTCACCTCACACCTCATTATTTTTGTTACTGTTATCATCCTTGTTACTATTATCTCGTAAGTGCTCTACCATGTTATATCACATGTACTTTCCTTGCTGTTCTTCCTATAATTATAAAAATGCACAGCAAACCTATATGATCCTCTAGTGCAGGTATGCTCTATTTTGCAGATGAGGGAAACCAAAGATCAGGAAGTAAAAAGGGTTGTTGGTTCAAGGTCACCTTGTCAATTACTAAGGAGCTTGACCTCTGAATATCAGCTTTGGATGGACTGCAGGCAGTTAGGATACCATCTTGCACATGATGATTCTCCAAGGGCGCCCCCTCCCCCCCATTCCTCCAGTACCTAAGAATTGCAGGATCATTTACCGACATTCTTGACCTGCAGACATCTTACACATTCCCATGATTTTCTCTGGCTTCAAAACTTCTGATACAAACACACTTTAGAACATATCATGGTGGCTTTTCAGGTATATTTAACCATTTCTGCCCAATTACCCCTGGGGGAGATATAATTATTTTTCCTGACTCTGCAAGAATATCATGGTCTCTGTGTGACCATGGACAAACTCCTCAACTCTGCTGAGCCCCAATTTCCTCACCTACCTAATAACACTTAGGAACATGTGGCTGGTGCTTCATCTATGGAGAAACACCAGCCCAGCGCCTGGTAGATGAGAAAGACAGCTTTCCCTCATTTTCCCTCCCTCCTTCCCAGCCTCCTTCTTCCTTTATCTCCTGCTCCCTGTCAGTTTCAACACCGTCCTTCATCTTAAGCTGCCATCTCCAACATCCCACAAACTTCAATGGCACTGAAAAGGACTAAAATAAAAACAAACATATTCTAGAGGTATCAAGCCACTATCGTGGCCTTGACCTTTACAAATGGGAACCCAAGAAGAAAAATGTTAATTTAACTCTGTGCCCTGTGAAAGGTTGAGACATTGGCCCAGGGTCTTGTGAAAGCCACAGATGTGGCCTGAGTGATGGATCTCTCTTCACGGCAGCAGATGACACTTCTGACCTGGGACCCAGAAAGACTCCGTGACCTTCCCTACCTCTTTCTCCCCACTCCCAGTCTGACTCTCTTATAGGTCAAGTTTTCATCCTCAACAGTCTAAGATGGGGGCCCCCATGATCCCCCCACCCCCCACTAGTTCTGACTATTACTCTTTAGCTGTGTGGTATTAGACAAGACATTTAGCTTCTCTGGGCTTTAGTTTTCTCATCTGTAAAATAGGGACACTAATACCATCAACCACATGGGTTCTCTGAACACACTGTTAAAATAAACCTGACAATCACAGTAACTGAGTATCTGCTACTTGTCGGGGCCTCCGCTAAGTCCTTTGTATCCATAAGACCTACCATAAAGCTGGTGCTGCAGAATCTGATTCACAGGTGAGGGACCCATTTCTCAGAAATAGTGTAGCTTTCCTTAAGGCAAATAGCTAGGAGGACTCCAACCCCCTTGGTCTTTTCCCTGGAATGCACCAATCCCCCCGCCCTAAGTTGTTTATTTACCTAATTCAACAATGCTCATCTAAAACTTACTACGTTACTGCCAGCCACTGTTCTAGGGAATTCTCAAGTACTAACTCAAGCTGTCATCCATGACAAGTCTTTGAGGTAGGTGCTCGTTCCATTTAAGAGGCAAGGAAACTGAGACATAGGGAGTTCAAGCAATGGGCAAGTTGCCCTAGGAAGTGTAGAGACAGAATCGATGTCAAGGAAGACTGGCTTCTAAGTCTAAGCTTGGGAACACCAAAGCCATGCCACAGTTGCCTGTACCTGGGCAGATGGCTGAGGCTTATACGCTGGAGGATGCTCTTGGCATCAGCCTCCACCCCTGTTCTCTGATTCGGGCTCTCTGCCTTGGATGTGGCTGGTACCATTCCCCCTCCCCCAAATTCTTTCTATTTTGGAAGAACAAGGAGAAGGCCACATGGCTCCAGCCCAGAGCAGATAGGGCTGAGCTGAGAAATTGGGGTGACCAGACGCCCGCACAGCACAGACTGCCTGGCCAGAGCAAGGGATGCTGCAGTCACTGTGATAGCTGGTGGTAACAGACTCTTTCAGGCCAAGACCTGCTAATACATTTTGTCACTTTGAAGACTGCCTCCAATTACACATTTTGGTCAAAGGCCGTGGTTTAAAATGTATTGCACTATACTTGACTAATCTCTTTCGTAAACTCAGGTAGTACATGCTGGTGAAATGTCAGAGCTAGAAGGATCTCTGGGAGCGTGGTCTGGGGCTTTCCACCCTTTACTCACCAGACTCCTAAATGAAGGAGGATGGGGACGTGACAGCCAAGATTATGCCTGCAGGGAGTGGCCAAGTTCCACTGGGCCAGTTGTGTGCTGTTGGATGCCCTGTTATTTTTTTAAAGACATTCTTCCCCAAATCCCAAAGGCAAGGACTCACATGGCTTTTTCTGTTGAATTTCAGAAGTGGGCTATGTTAGAATTCCTGGGTCTCACTGCGCCCTCTGCCTACCTCGTGCTCCCTTAACCAAGGGCCTGGGAACTCAGTGAAATTAGGGGTGTTCATGCTCTACATGATGTTAGAACCATGACTCCAGTTCTTTAGTAGAAGCTATCCTGGACATAACCCAAGACGTTCTCATTTTCAAAGGTTCATCCAAGAAGTATCTTTGCAGCAGCTTCAATGCAATGTTCCTAATTTGCCATTTTTCTCCTGAAATGTTTTGCTCTTTACAGGTCTATAGAATCCTACATCCTTGGACAGGGTGGAGGGAGCATAATAGGTTTTTTAAATGATAACACCTAGATGTGGTGAAAGAGCAGGGAAATAAGTGCTCGCGATACAGCTGATATAGAGGCAAGGCGTTACAGTCTCCAGGGACAATTTGGCAATGCACATCCAAACCTTTGAGATTAGCTGTATTATTAGATACAAAATCCCCACAGCTAGAAATGGCCACAAGGGTTCATAGACAAGATGGGGAAAACTGGAAAAATCCTTAAATGTTCGATAGAAAGGAATTTAGATAAATCATGGTTCATATATATAAGGAAAAAAGAAATATTTTATAATAATAAAATAATAGCATATGTAGCTCTTACTACTTGCCAGCTTAATTCATGATCAATGCATGTAACACAAAAATCCTATGAGGAAGATATCATTATTATGTCCACTTTATTGATGTGAAACTGAGACCCTGAGAGTAAAAGTGACTTGCCCGTAGTGCTTCAGCTAGTAAATGGTAGAGCTGAGATATACATCCCAGCTGTCTGGCTCAAGAGTCTATACTGTTAACCACTAGGCTGCAATTCTTCTGGATGAACAGCTAGTAAATGTGTATATATGAACATAGGTGTGTGTATAAAAAGGGACTTGAAATCTATGCACCCACATGAATGAGGGATGATATGATTGCAAGTTTTATTTTTGTTTGTGCTTTCTTCTTTATGCTTTTCTATACTTTCCAAATTCACTTCAAGGATATTATTTTTGTTTAACTGGAAAAAATGTGGTGGATAATTTTTTTAAAATAAGTAAATCTAAGATGTGATGTTATCTAATTCCTTATCAAATGCATTTCTGTACCATCTCCAACAAGCAATAACTTGACCCTCATTTGAACTGCTCTCTGGACAAGGAGCTCTTGGATCTGGCTTTAGGAAGCTAGTTTGGTCTAAGAATGGAGGGGAAGGTGACCTTGGGATTGTATATATGTGGTGCATCCCAGCCCACAATGGAGGAAACCAGTCAAAAGATTTGAGGCACAGGTGTAGGGATGCTGAGAGCTTCAGGGGGTAGCTTGATGAGTGACAAAACCCCCCAGCACAATGAAGGTGACAAAATCATTCATGGCATTGGCTTCTGTCTCATTTATTTCACAGCCTGTTGCTGAAATCATTCAAGAGACAGGTTTCTGGTGAACAAGATGAGGACTCCCATCTTTAAAGAAGTCACCCTGAAAAGTGTAAGATGCCATTTTTCAACGACAAAAGTGGCAAATAAATAAATAAATAAATACAACCCACTGCAGGTGAAGTGGTGGAGCCTTCTCCTCTACTGAAAGAGAGAACATAAAGTGGTGCAACATCCAGTAGGACAATTTGTCAATATTTATCAAAATTAAATGAGTGCTTTCCATTTAGCTCAACAACCTCGTCAGCCAGGAACCTGCCTGATGAATATAAGCACAGAAATATTCAGTACTATCATTACGAGATTGGTTGTAATAGATAAAAACAATATTGGAAGCAAAGTGTTCTTCCGTAGGGGTCGCACTAAATAAATTATGGTGCCACCATATGGAGTGTTCAGAAGACATCAACATTGTGAGAGAGAGAGACCCACACGTGCCAATGCGGGGAGATCTTGATGCAGTCTTATTAAGTGACAAAAAGCTAAATACTGAACTGAATCTTCACGAAAGGAGACTATTGATGTACATATATACGCAGGCTGGAGTATACTCATGGCTTTTCTCTCCCCCAAAAAGAAACTAAAAGGAACTTTTCCTACACTTTTTAAAAAGAAGCCACCTTTGAGCAGAAGGGCTGCAGGAGTAAGGAGGGAATTTTATGTTCATCTTGTGCCTATTTTGTTTGAATGCTCCATTATATGTTAGTGATTGTTTTTCCCAATGGAAGCAGGGGTTATCTAGGAAATTGTAGACCATTTTTTTATTGTTGGTTTTCTCTCTATCTATAACAAACAGAACACTCTCACACACACCCTAGTGTCATCTTATTTTCTAAAATAACAGAGACTGCTCCTCCAAGGCTCTCAGGTACCCACTTTCTCCCCTCAAAGTCAAATACACAACCTGTCTGCACTTGCTATTCCTGGGTCCTGTCCCTATTGTCTGCCCAGTTGGTCTCCTAACCCCTCTTGGTCATGAGTCACTGCTCCCGATTCCAATTTAGGACTAGAAGAAATGATGGACTTTTACAGGAAGCCAGTTCAATATCAGGGTATGCATCAGAGTATGCTATAATAACAAATAAATCTTAACAGCTTGATGATATTGAAGTTTAATTCTTGCTCATGGTGTGACGTGATGTGATTGTGCTCCTCTCCTCCATATGGTGATGCAGGGGTTGAGGCTGTACCCACCTGTGTTTCTGCTCTTTTGTGGCTTCAGGTTTGTCCCAGCATGAAAGGAATCTTTTCCCTAAGCTATCTTTCTGGTACTTAGCCAGGATCCCCAAAATGCTATTTCATCATCTTTTTATTCATCGAAGGCCTCAGAGTTCTTCCCTCACTCCTGTACTACAGCCATGTCTGCAAACCCTGTGTGATGATGGATTTTTATCTGTCAACTTGACAGAGCCACTGTGTGCCCAGATATTTGGTCAAACACTATTCTGGGTGATTCTGTGTGTGGAAGGCTGGGATGTATGTCTGGATGACATTAACCTTTGAATCAGAAGACACTAAAGCAGATTGTCCTCCCTAGTAAGGGTGGGCCTCATCCAATTTTTTGCAGCCTGAATAGGATAAAAGCTGAGTGACAAATAGCTACCTGTCTTCAGGCTGTAACATCTGTCTTCTGCCTCCACCTTGGACTTGGACTAGAACTGACATCAGTGCTCTTCTGGTCCTTGAGGGTTTGGATTCAGATTGGAGCACTATTATTGGCTCTCCTGGGTATTCATTTTGCTGCCTGAAGATCTTGAACTTCTCAGCTTCCAAAATCACATGATCCAATAACAAATATGACTGTGTGTGTGTATGTGTGTGTGTGTATGTGTGTGTGTGCACGTGCACGCATACGTCTGTGACTTTCTCTTGGTTCTGTTTGTCTGAAGAACCCAGAGTGATGCTTCCTTTGTGACACTGCCACTGCTTTCCACTAGAGCAGCCAAAGAACACTTCACTCCATGGAGTTTGCCATGAAGTCATGTGACTTTCTCAGGAAAATGGAACATTAGTGGACACTAGATAAGCAGAGACCGTCACTGCTCCTTCAACAGGGACCCACGTGTAAGGGTACATGGAATAAACTTGAATCTGGATTGACTTAACCCAGCTTATCTCATCCAAAATTAGCCAAAACTCAGCCTATCAACAGACCAGTGAGCAAAAGAATAGAGTCATGAATTGCTTCATGATGGGAATATGTTCTGAGAAATGCACTGTTAGGTGAGTTCATCACCATGCCAATATCACAGAGGGTGCTCACACAGACCTCCATGGCATAGCCCCTGCACACCTAGGCTATATGGTACAACCTATGGCCCTAGGTTACAGATCTTTACAACGTGCTCCCATACTCAATATTATAGATGATTGTTACACAATGGTAAATATTTGTGCCTCTAACCATAGAAAAAGGACAGTAAAAATACAGTATAAAAGAAAAAAAATTAATGAACCTGGTGTGGCAATCCACTCCTGTAATCCCAATGGCTCAGGAGGCTGAGGAATGTGGATCACAAGTTCAAAGCCAGCCTCAGCAACTTAGTGAGGCCCTTAAACTTAGCAAGACCCTGTCTCAAAATAAAACCTAAAAAGGGTTGGGGATGTTGTTCAGTGGTCTAGTGCCCCTGGGTTAAATCCCTGGTACCAAAGGGGGAAAAAAGAGATAAAAATAATGGTCCAACGACATAGGGCCTCAGTGAAGTCCCAGCACACATCCACGCACACTGGGCACTTTGTAAACACTGTACATTTAAGTGACCACAAAGTCACTAAAGAATTCTTTTTTCAATTATAAATCAACTTCACTGTAACTTTTTTAACTTTAAAAACTTTTTAATTTTTCAAAAGCTTTTTGAGACTTTTATAATGACACTTTGTTTAAAACAGATTGTACAACTGTAAAAAACATCTTCCTTATACGTTTATTCTATATGTTTTTATTCCATCTTTTAATGTACTCTTTAATTATTTTGACTTTTCAAACTTTTCAAACATCTTCCTTATATGTTTATTCTATAAGTTTTTATTCCATCTTTTAATGTACTCTTTAATTATTTTGACTTTTCAAAGACTAAAACACACACACACTCATTACCCTAGGACTCTGCAGGGTCAGTATCAGAACAACGGTCTTCCACTTCCACATCTTGTCCCACCAGGAGTCCTTCATAGACAGAGACTGGCATGGAGCTGTTGCCTCCTGTGATAACCAGGTCTTCTTCTGGAATCCACCCCCTCCATCGAGGACCTTCTAAGGCTCTTTTTGAGCAGGTATCACTCTTTTCAGAAATATATTCATGGTAGTTTGATGGTTGGTTTTCTTCTTTCCTGGTAGATTTTCGGTAAGCAGATAAGATTCCTTGAACATTCCTCTCCATCCATGAAAACCCTTTGGTGTTGGGGTCCATGTATTCAGATATTTTGGGGAGCTTGCTGAGGTCTTTAGAAGTCTCTACTAAACTCTTGACTGAATTCCCTTGAGGGTTCTTTTCTTCTCCTGCACTTCCTTTTCTCTTGCCTCTTCGTTAGCTATGCATTCACTAAGTGATCAGAAATTTTCAGCCCTATGATAATCTTATGGTATGGCAATTGTACCTGTGATGTATCGTTGACCACAACATTGCTTAGAGTTGCATGATTGTGATTATTGTTGTAAGCCACACCATGGAGTCACATCCCCAGCCCTATTTTGTATTTTATTTAGAGACAGGGTCTCACTGAGTTGCTTAGCACCCTGCTAAGTTGCTGAGGATGGCTTTGAACTCACGATCCTCCTGCCACCACTTCCCGAGCTGCTTGGGATTACAGGAATGTGACACTGTGACAGGCCTAGAATCCCAATTTCAAAGAAAGCATGAAACATTCAAAGCCTGGGTCCAAGGACTTCTGAAAAATCCCCTCGTGAACAACAGAAGCTCAGAGTGGGCAGGGTTGTGCCTGAATTCACTAAACATTGACCAGAGCCTAGGTTTCCAGAGCTAAAGACAGAACTTTTTCATGACAAGATAGCTACCATCCAGCACAGACCCAAGGGATGCTGGGGTATTGATTTGGTCAGGAAAGCGGGGAATGAATAAAAAAGGGACACAGAAGAGACTGGAAGGGATACATGAGACAGCAGAGGCTATAAGCAGCTTTCTATTTCCTCAGTTAGCTTGAATCTTGGTATCTAGCAGTTTGTGGGTCTCTGCTAAGCTACAGCACTGATTCTCAGAAACCATCCTCGTGATAAACCAGATTCCTTGACGCCTGGAGGAAATGGCAGACTCTCTGTGCTGATTTCCCAGGCACCATTTGTATGGCATACCCTCTATTTCCTGCTCTTTGCTTGCTGTGCCTGTTGTTATATCCAAAAGCCTCAAGCCACTAGGGAAAGGAGCCCAGGGCATAAGGCAACATGGAGAAAGAGAGAATAACATCTGCTTCTTCTCTGATCCAAGCACGCATCCTGATGTGTGGGCAGGTGTGTGCATGTGCCTCTGTCCAGGGTCCTGCAGGAGAGATGGCAGGTGCACTGACTCCATCTGTCAGGAGAGGGCGCCAGCACTCAAGTGGAGCTCACCAGCAGGAAGCCAGGGTCAACCAGGAGGGCTCTGATCCTTCCTAAACCTCCTCTATCTGGTTTCCTTCCTCAGCCTCTCTCTTCTTCCCTCATTCTTGCCTTCTTGATTTTTCTTCTCTTTGCTCCCTTCAACATTTTATCTCCACTTCGCATTCTTTTTCTTTTCTCTCCCCTTCTCATCATGTGTCCCATAGATAAGGAATAATCTTCTCTAGAGGATGCCAGGCTGAACAGAGTAGCCTCTGCTTCATGATGCATATATTCCAGAAGGGATAACAGCTGAAACCAAATACAAAAATGAATCTATAATTGCAAGCTGTGATAAAATCAATGAAGGAAAAAAGGGAAATGTCACAGGAGGGAATTGGTGGGGAAATCTAGTTTAGAATCTGGTGCAGGAAGGTCTCTACTGAAGGGCTATTTAACCTGATGCTCAAAGAAGAAACAGGAAGAAAAGAATTCCAGGCAGTAGAGCCAGTGCATGTGAAGGAATGTCCTTGGAGTGCTCGGGGAACTAGAGGGAGGCCAGAGAGACCATGGCTCAGAGACCACAAAAAGATTATTGGGGCCGCAGGAGCTAAAACATCTGGTATTTGTGGTTTATCCCAAGGTCACGGGAAGCTGGAAAGCTGTTGGATTTCACTTAAGCAGAGGATTGACATGATCCAGCTTTACCTTATAAAAAAATACATTTGGTAACCTTTAGCAAGATGGATTGGAGGGAGGGCTGTTAAAATCCAGTCATGGAAGTTCAAAGGGAAGGTGAAGGTGGTGGAGCTCCATCCTTGGAGAAAAGTAGACAGAGTCAAGACATGTCTTTGCAGCACTTTGATATTCATGAAGGCTTTGCCTAACCTGCACCCCCATACTCTCTGAACTCCCAGTACCCCTGACCTCCCCATTCTGACCTCTCAAGGTGATACACTTGTTGCTTTAGCAGAGATTCCAGGTTGGCACTAAAGGATAATAACATCATACCCTTGATCTTTAGGTTAAAGAGCCAAGATGACGAAAGACCTGCAAGGAAATGAAATTAGGCTGAACCAAGTAGGGGCAGAGCAATGAAGAAAGCGTGTAGTGATGATGAGGGCCCCTGTAACCCATCGTATGCTCACCTAACTCAGAGAGGCAGGGTCAGCACAGAAGTCTCCCCTCCCCACCACACACACCCTTATATTTTTAGGATCTTAGAGAAAAAAAGATAAGTGTTGGTTCCCAGGTGGGACCCAAGAAAGTAAACAGAGTCTCAGAGTTCACCCATGTTCCATCAGCCCGGTGCTGGGTCTTAGGGACTCCCAGGCACTGCCAATCTTGGCAGGAAGACAGCTCCTGTGCACTACCCACTCACGGAATTTCAGACAAGTTGAATGGCGGAACTGAGTTCATCCAATTAAAATTCTCAGATCTTGCTTTTTGTACCTATGACTTAATGATTGGAAAAATGCCCCAAATGCAGGAGTCTTTTCCAATATCCCCAAGACTCGCAATGAATCCCAGAACCTGGGGCCCTCAGGGAGGAACACTGGATTGGGAGAAAAGAGACTCCGCTTCAAATTCAAATCTGCCCCATGCTGAGATGATTCCAAACCACCTGACCTCTCTGAACTTTGCTCTTGCCCTGTGATATGGGGCAGTAAAATAAACCTGACCTCCCTCAGAGTGATAGTGAAAAATCACAAGAAATAAACCCATGGGGAAATTACGTGATTCTATAATCACAGAGTGTTCTGTTTAGAGGGGCTCAGCTGCCACCATGCTGAGAACACTGAGCTCAACTTTGAGAGTTCTAGCAGCTTCCTTTTCTTGACCTGATCCTACTTCCCGTAACTCCTACCTATTGGTCTGCTTCAGCCCATGGGGCTGCACAGAGCAAGCCCCATGCCTCTTGCCCCCACAGCTCTCAGACTGAAGGCACAACCAGGGACCCCCAAAGGCTTCCTCTCTTCAGGTGAAACCACCTCAGTCTCTCCAACAATTGCTGTTGGCCTTACATTTGAGTTCCTCACTCCTTAAATCTTCCTAGGGGCACTTTTGTTTGTTGATGTCCAAAGAAATATGGTACCCAGGTGACTCATGGGTTACCAGTTTTGCTCAGATTCCTATAGTGAGTGCAGCAATTATGGCACTGATACCCTCCCTTGGCTGGAGGGTATCATGCCAGGAGTGAGGGGAAGGAAGATCAGGTGGGTATGTTACAAGAGTGGGCCCAGAGCCTGCTCTGGTAGATGGTCTTCATGTGAATGTCCTCCCTCAGGTTGATGTCTCCTCCTGATTCATATTCACCCAGGAGGATGCATTTGGGCAGAGAGAACCCAGAGAGCTCTTCTGCTCACACTGGATCTTTGTCCCCACTTGATGCTCAGGCTATTCCATGCTCCCAGGATACTGTGATCCCAATTGTGATGGTTATCATTCCAGGAGCATCTTAGTTTTCTGTAGGATGCTCAGCCATTTCCCCACTGGGCCAAACCAGAACCCAAGACCGTGTTTCTAGACATGCTCCTGGAATCTGCAGAAGAGCTCTGCTGCTCTCAAATGGCACTTTTGCGGCATAGTGCCACACACCATGGGGAAGAGATGGAGGTGCAGGCCCTCAGCATAAGCCTAGAAGGCTCTGTGAGGACAGGATGGGATTGGATGAAAATGTGAAGTTGGCAGAGAGGTTCTCAGAACCTCCAGACCCTACATAGGTATGCTTCACCCCTTCAGCGACAGCTTACCTTCCCTGGGGGTGGTTCCTCGTCTGTTTCAACGTGTGGTCTGGAACTGGTCGGTTTCAGTGTGGTCGACTTAGCCACTTGCTGGTTGACCATGCATGCCTGCATCAGCAAGTGCCTCTCAACTGCCCAGTATGTGCCTAGTACTCTGCTACATACTGGGATAGATGGGGCACTAAGACAGTCCTTACCCTCAAGGACTTCAGAGTTTAGAAAGGGAAGCAATACAGACCGCATTAATACTGTACTAAGGATAAGTTGGGGGGCAGTGGGAAGCATCTTTAAGAAATCAGCCTTAACCTCAAGTGGGAGGGTAGGGATCTACATATGTGCCGCTGGCCATATGTCTGTATATATCGCAGCTCTTCACACAAGTCTCACTCTAGGGAGGACCCAAATAAAGCTGTGTGGAGTGACTCGCATGCTCTCTGCACCCAAGCTCTAAGCCTCAGTGATTCTAGAAGGTTGGTGCCAAATTGCCAGATGTGAGAGTCTGATTCTAAAAAGTATTCAATAGAACTGAAATGCATTGAAAACCAGGACTGCCATTGTCCTCGTGGCCTGTTTCAAGAGCTGACTTTTATTCTTCCCTCTGTTGGCCCGATCAGCTCATGCTTGCAACCTGGTCCCCAGGCCCACTGACTGATGGCAAATATTTCAGATCTGGAACAGCTCATTGGTGGGAGCCAGGAAGAATAATAACAGCTCCTGACAGTCTTTCATGGTTTTCCCTAAATGTACCTTCCTGTACCAAAAAAAAAAAGTTTAATAAAAATATGGATTAAAGTGGAGACTGGGAGCAGGAAATCAATGGCAGTCTTGCGGCTGTTAGTGTAATACTGATACCTGTGCTGCTTGCTTGCTCACTGGGGAGGGGAGAGAGGCAAGTTAAGAGGCCTGGGGAGAGAGGGAGCACAGTATCCTGGGAAGGAGTGTTATGCCTGAGACAGGAGGGATGGGCTCAACCACATGTCAAGGCTGCCAGGGAACCAGTCTGGGCTCTCATTGCTCAGTGCCCAACCAACCTGCTGGTCTCCCAGCCTGCTCTGCCCCAGTCACCCCAGAGCTGAAAAAGACTGTACCTTGCTTCCTTCCCTGAAGACTCCAATTCACCTCCCATCCCAGGGGGAGGCAAGGGACCTGAGTCAGGGAATGCTGAGTCCTCTGTTTGCAGGGGATGGAGAATCTCCTTGACTGATTAGTGTTATTGATAGTATGGTCCATGCCTTTGCTTTATTATCATATGTAAATCAAAAGTTTTGCATGCAAAGCAAGAACATACTAGTTTTTTTTTTACTTGCTGCTGAATTATCACTATATTTAAGTTAAAAAATAAGTTGGTTTTAAATACATGGAATATCAGTTCAGCAGCATAAAGCATGTTAATTACATGGGATTTTTTTCTATTCCTTAAAGCAGCCCCCCAAATTTCTCTAATGAAGCTTGTTTTGCTACCTTTCTGTGCATTTGATTGCTGAATAATTTGAAAGCAGTTAAAAAAAGTCATCTTTAAAAGTTTTCTACAATTCAGACTTTATATCCCTCAGACCAGGCACCTCCACCACTACTCTGTTTGCATATGACTCTGTTTGCATATGAAGTGACTTTTCAAAAAGCGCTATTGTTGAGATGACAGGCCTTTTGCTCCTGGGCTCCCCCCCCCCCCCCCCCCGCAGAAACCCATTACTATCCTTGCGAACTGCAGCTAGGTCTCTGGCCAAGCGGGCAGGCACAGAAGGTACCAACTGCCCAGTGTGAGATGATAAATATGGATTAGATCTATGCAAGCCGCAGGATCAATTATGGGAACATGCGGCTAAATCAGCTTCTAACCATCAGAGTGTTGTGTTTCTGCTGGAAATTTTGAGTCCACCTGGGCTCCTCAGGAGAGTGTGTGTATGTGGTGGTGGTGGGGACACAGTTATAGGAGTTCAGACATCTCTTTTCCAGGAGATATGAGCTGAGAGTTCTAGAACAGGCTCTGCTTTGAACTAGTTTTGTAGCTTTGCAAAAATCATTCCTTCCTCTTCCTGTGAGTCTCTTTATCCCATCTATGAAATGAATAGGTTTTTTTTTCACTGGAGCCCCATCCCTGAAGAATCTGACTCCAAAGGCCTGGGGTGGGGCCTGGGTCTTTTTATAGAGGTCCCCGATGGCTCTGATGTGGGCCTCCTCCCACCCTGAAGGCCCCTCCAGGCTCTCACTCTTCAGGCTGCTCAGTGCCCAACCTCCTCATCTCCCAGCCTGCTCTGCCCCCAGCCACCCCCAGAGCTGAAAGTGCTCTACCTCACCTCCTTCCCCGAGGACCCTAACTCACCCTAGCCCTCAGGTGGGTTTATCACCAGGGGCTCTGTCTGACTGAGGTGCTGTCTACCTCCAGCCCACTTTCTTCAGACCCTGCCACTGCCTGCTGCAGACTATGCATCACACTGGCTTCCTCTTCTTCTTGGCTGCAAAGCTAGACTACATTTCCCAGAACCACCTGCTGTCAGTTAGGTCATGTGACAGTTCTGGCAGAGGGCTGTAGCCTATTTCTAGATCTGGCCATAAAAGCCCCCAAGTGACCCTCTACTCTTCTTCAGTGTCTGCTGACATTGATCTGGAAGCCACCAGACAGACCCTTTATCAGCCTGGGTCCCTGAGCATTTCTTCATTCCCTTTACCTTTAATAATGCTGATTAGACTTTATGTAGAGTGGGGAATACACTTTTACTGAGTTAAATCACCAATATTTGGGAATTTATCTTTTATAACAGCTATCATTGCTTTAATATCTAACCCATATAGACAGTCAGGCCAGACCTTTATCCCAAGGGAAGGATCTAGAATCCAGTTCCGGTTTCTCCTTATTTAGATGCAATACTTGAAGTTAACCAGGACCCATATCTATGGTTAGACATATGAATGGACCAACCCCTCACTTTTCAATGCATTTCTTTTCTTTCTTGTCCATTTCTCCCTGAATCCACAGTAAGTGAAAAATCCCTTTGGCCACCTGTCAATGTATTTCTCCCAGCCAGCAATCACATCTCCTTCCTGAAATAGCCCATGAGCATCCTCAAAGACATGTGAAATTTGTGATATGCACACATACAGTTCTTGGGGACCTTGATGATTACAAAATGACACATCCACAATGGTTTCCTGGGGACAATCCACAGGTGTCCTCTGGGTCGACAGGAATGAGGTTCTGAAGCAACACAAGTCTGGTCTCTCTTGCCAGTCTTGTCATTAAGCCTTGGGCTGTATGCCTCTGATCCTTTGCCCAGCATTGCAATTGGAAATCTCTCATCCCATGAATGTCCATAGGGCACCGACTATGGCCAAGACTGAGGCTGGAGGTCCTGAGTCTTTCCGAGAGAACATCTCTGAGCTGTATGACATTCTGCAAGTAGCTCCCTTGAGCTTGACTTCCTCACCTGTCAAGTGGGGTTGGCCCTGCACAGGACTGCTGTACAACTCACCTGGGACCATCTATGGGTACAGAAGTGTTTTCAAGAGCATAAGCTGCTCTCTTGCATGAAAGATGACTGGTGACCATGAACTTGGTATTGATATGGAGGAGGAATAGAAGAAGAGAGAGAGAGTAGAGCTCCTTTTGAAATCTGCCTCCCACGAGTTAGGGAGGTCCCAATTTACTAATGAAGACACCACACCGCAGGGCCTTACCATTAGACACAAATGTGCTTGAGAAGAATATTTTAGTGAAAGCAAACTAGGAGGATGAATTAGGTGGAGGGTGGGTGGATCATAAAAATACGCAAACAAATCACTCTCTTCGTGCTCCCACGCCCTTTCCTCTCCTGCCTGTTATTTCAAAGTTATTTTGTTTTCTCCACATACTTTCCAGGAACCAAAAAAGAATGTGTGCACTTAGGTTTTACTCCCCCTTTAATTCTTTCCTGAACATTTAAATAAGAAAAACCTGCTTTCCAACTGAATCTGGACCTTCAACTCTGCAAACAAAATAAATCAAGCCACAAAGTCCTTGGTATGGCTCTGCTCTATTAGGAGAAGAAGGAGAGGGGAGAGGGAGAGGGAGGAGGGGGAAGCCCCCCACTCACAAGCAATCGATGAAAGCCCCAGAGAGACAGAGAGATGCTTGGTGGGCTAGAGCAGGGAGAGAATCAGAGCTCCAGGATCTGGCGCTTGGGTCTAAATTTAGAACTGATTTGTAGACAAGTTGGAGGGAGTTCAGAGAAAAGCCACCAAAACAATTAGAGGAATGCAGTTTAATTGGCCCAGCTCGGCTAAGCAACTGCTAAGCAGGGACGGTTATGGAGTCTGTAGCCAGAGGAAAGGCACAAACATCAGTGAGGGGGAGGAACTGTTTAGCTTGCAACAGAAGGGGATCCAGAAAATAAATGAAGCCCAGAGAAAGCAGGACACAGCTCAACCCCCCGCAGGGAGGCAGCTGGGTTCTCGATGGCCATGTAGTTAGGCTCTTTATGGGCTGCTACTCCCCAAGTTGTCTCCATAACAACACATTCTTTAATTCTTTAATTTAATCTTCATAACCACCCTGCAAGGCAGATGTGTTGATTCTGAATTTTTTTTTTTTTTGCAAAGAAAGAAATATAAGCTCAGGGAGGCTGAGTAATTTGCCTATGATCTCTCTGTAGTAAAATCAAGATTTAAACTAGGATCTGATTGGTTTCAAAGCTTGTGCTCATCTCCGTGACACTTCAACTCCTAGGGAGCTGTGGCAGGAAAGGAAGAGAGGAGGAGCTGAGCTGAGACTGTTAACTTTAGCCATGGTGGGCTGCTTAGGTGGGAGACAGGAGGCCAGACCCCTCATGTGTGCCTTGTCCTTGGAACAGTCCCAGCTCCCCACCTAGCCCTCTTGTACCCTGTCTTTTCTCCGCTTTCCACATTCTCTTGTCCCACGGACCCTCTGATGTCCCATCTGTGGCATAACTGGAGGAAAATGGACTTCAGGTGAGACAGACCTGGTTTTCAATTTTACCTTAAAAAAAAAAAAAACTTGTGGTCTTAGGCAAGTCACTTAATTCCTCCAGGCCCGAGCTCAGTAACCACTTAAACAGAGATAATTAAGTCTGCATTATTTTAAGAGGGTTGTAGAAGCAAATGGGATAGAGTGAACATAAATGTGCTTTGTAAATTGGCAAGCACTGAATGCAAAAGAAGGTTGTTAGTGATAGTATAGTGAATGTACTCTTGCTCATCACAGGTGAGGCTGGCCAGCTCTGGGTTTCTCTCACTTTCTGCCTGAGCCAGTCCTTCTCAAAATCCACACATGTCCCGGTATGAGTTGGGGATTGGCCTGAGATTAAAGCCCACCAGAGAAGGCTCTGGAAATAGGCAACTGGTGAATACTGAGGTTAAGACCATGTCCTCCTTCCAAATGGGAGCAGGGAGAGGTGTCAGAATATGACAGAATGTCTGATAGCCAGTGGCAGCTTGGAAGCCAGAAACGAGAAGAGATCGTGCAAATCACATGGGAAATGCGACCTGGGGTTTCTCAAGATGTCTTGCATCTAAGGCAAAACCCGGAGCTTCTTCATGGGACAAAGCCCAGAGACAGGACTTCTAGGGCTTGGCTGGGCTGGGGTGGGAATGAGGGTTAACAATAGCAGGAGCTTACTACTAGGAAAGTAAGCTCCAGAGCTCCTTGACTGGGGTCATCAGAAGACATAGATACAAGGTTTTCTGAGGCCATGGTGATTTGTGCCTTGAAAATACTGAGAAATCATAAATCTTCTGAGAAATGAAGAGTGCCAGCAGATGCAGTAATTAGGGAGGTGTAGGGGAGAGAGCTCGGACCAGGAGTCAAGAATCCTGGACTCGTTCTGTCTCATTCTATTGACCTTTCAAAAAATCACTCCTGGCCCTTGAGTTCTCCCTTCTATAAACAAGTTATGAAAAAGCCAACACTTATGGTGTACCTAGTGTATGCCTGACTCTGATCTAGCACTTCACATGACCAGCTCATTCTTTTGCTCTTCAAAGGAACCCAATGGAGAGGTGCCATTATTTTCATCACTGTTCCACAAAGGCCCAGAGACAAAACATACCCATGTGGAAAAGCTGAGATCCAGTCCTGGGCTTGCTAGCTCTGGAACCCCACATTAACCAATGCCCTCTACGGACTTTTTTCTCCCCTCTTTATTTATTTATTTTTTTCTGGGCTCCAAATGGAACTCAGGGCCTCACACATTCTGGGCAAGGGTTCTACCCGAGTTCCACCCCCAATCTCTGCTCTTCATCCTGTTTGATAGATCCTGTAATAGATGGTTTCTGAGGCTCTTTACCAAATCACAAGTTATGTTCAAGCTAGAACTTGAAGATAACTTAGCTGGATGTGCTCATGTTGCCAATAAAGAAACCCAGAGAGACAATCAAGTGCCCAGCAGTGGGCAAGCATCCAGCTCCAATATAGTCGTGGTGTGATTCAAGGTCACAGGAAGGAGGAGAATTCATTTGCCAGCCAGCTGTTCCATCACAACCATGCCACACCCGCAATTGCTGCATGAGTCTTGGGTGTTTCTATATTATCCAAAACTCCTGGGACATTTGCATTTACTGGCCATGCAATCTAAGCTGCAGTACTTGACTTTTAGGGTACCCATATAGATGCCTCCTGGAATCTTGTGAATGGTTCAGCTCATTTTGCAAGTAAAAATAGATGTGCATTTCACTTTCTGGGGGGAGGGGATTATGAACACTCTGAAGCTCTTGCACAAATCTCTAGAGATCTATGAGCTTCAAATTGCGAAACTTCTACTCCAGCTAATGAGAACGCCAGAGAAGAATGGAGTGGAAAGAATTCTGAAGAATCAAGACAAAAAAAAAGTCAAGTAAAAGGACCAAAGACCTGTGTGTGACAGAGCAATAGGCAAGCAGGACTGGGATCCAGGCATCCACGCTTTCTCCTCTATTTTCTCTTTCAGGTTAGGAAATAGAAGGTATTTGGCCCTTTTGCTTGACCTTGTGTCTCCTGAGACATTCTTCAGAACCTTTTCTACTCCCTTCATCCTACCCTGATTTTCCTCTTTGGTTGGAAGGTCCACACTCTAGTCGGGTCACATCTATATCCCTGTTTTGGTCAGCTTTTCCACTGCTGTGACTAAAGGATCCAACCAGAACACCTGTGGTGGAGGAAGACTTTACTGGAGGGCCCACGGTTTCAGAGGTCTTAGTCCATAGAAGGCCAGCTCCATTCCTCAGGGCTCGAAGTGAACCGGAGCATCATGGCAGAAGAGGGTGGAGAGGAAAGCAGCTCCCATGACGAACAGGAAGCTGGGAGAGAGACTCCACTCGGCAGACACATATATACCCAAGGCCACGACCCAGTTCCCCCTCCTCCAGCCACACCCTAGCACTTCAGTTACACTCAGTTAATCCGTATCAGAGGATTAAATCACGAATTGGGGTAAGGCTCTCACAACCCAATCATTTCTCCTTGGAACCTTCTTGCATTGTCTTACATGTGAGCTTTTGGGGGACACCTCACATCCAAACCATAACAACCCCTCCCTGCTAGAATGGAAGTACCATGAGGACAGGACCTGCTTGCTCTTATCCAGTATGTCCTCCACGCCAGCTCAGTACGGACACATGGCCAGCGTTCAGACAGCATTTGAGGGATGATTGTCTATTGACCGTGCTGGAGTGAGGAAGTAGAAGGTTCTACACATTAGCTCAAGTTGTCCTTGTCCTTGATTTTTCCTTTTGGAGTATAAGGTCAGAGGTAGGTATGACAAATGACCTGGATTAGGTCCCGTTCCCTTGGAACAGACCCAGAGATGGGAATTGTCTTGTGGGTGGCTTATTGCAGGTCTGCTGTCAGACAACACCTGTGGGGATGTGAGGGAAGCAGCCCAGAGCTGGAGGAGAAGCTCCGCAAGGCTCTGGTCCATGCTCAACTTGATAAATAGCACTGCAGATGGTCCCACGTTCAGACAAATGAGTTGTTCTTTTCTCCCCCTATGTCCTTTAAACCATATCATCTGAGACATTTTAAGTGGACCAGCTCCCACTGGGGACAGCAGAGAACGGTTCTCAGGAGACAGATGCAATTGCAGGCTTGAAACTCCCAAATCCCAGAAGCTGGGGACAAAATGCATGGCTCAGAAAGGAGAGCCAGGTTGCTGGGCACGGTGGCCCATGCCTGTAATCCCAGTGGCTCAGGAGGCTGAGGTAGGAGGATCATGAGTTCAAAGCCAGCCTCAGCAATTTAGCAAGGCCCTCAGCAACTCAACTAGATTTTGTCGCTAAATAAAATATAAAAAGGGCTGGAGACATGAATCAGTGGTTAAGTGCCCCTGGGATCAATTCCTGGTACCAAAGAAAAGAAAAAGGAGAGCTAGGTGGTCCCAGACTGTCCAGCACATACTGTGAATGCCTCACATCAATTGCACCAATCAATGGGCCCTGCCTAGAGTGTTGCATAGAGAAAAGGGCAGAAGCCAATCCCCTGCTTGGTCAAAAAGCTACCCAGACAGATTAGCCCTGCCTGCTGAGAGAGGATTATTGCCCAGGGGGGCATCTCTTTGCCATGCTGAGCCTAAGGGGAACTCATAGCCCTGTTTATTTATGATCAGAGGCCTAGATTGGTTCAGGGATGCTGGGGGCAAGTTTATGTCACAATTTAGAATCTTAGCATATACCGTGTCAGATTCCTGTGTTTCTATTGACTACAGGGAGAAACCAGACAGGTAGACAGTAGTTAAGAGATCATTTTTTCAAATTAAAACATAGGAATTATTGAAAAAAATCTTTTATCAATGAGATGAGAAAGTTGAAGTCCAGGGGAAAAAAATTGAATTTCCCAAAGCAATAGACAAACAAGAACTGGAATCCAGGTAGCCCTGTTCACGGGCTCATTGCTATTTCCTTTCCAACACCATAGGCTCCGTGCTCTGCTCAAAGTCAAGGTTTCTCCTGTTCCAGGGGATGTATGACATCATACCTTCAAGAAGAAGCCATGAGCTCACGTCATATATGGCTTTTAGAAAGTATCATCCAGGGGCTGGGGCTGTGGCTCAAGCGGTAGCGCACCCGCCTGGCATGCTTGCGGCCAGGGTTCGATCCCTCAGCACCACATACAAACAAAGATGTTGTATCCACCAATAACTAAAAAAAATAAATATTAAAAAAATTTAAAAAAAAAAGAAAGTATCATCCAATTTAACAGAGACATTCTGGGGACAATGCATTAAACACTGGACTTGGTGGGTGGGGAATAGAATGGGAGGTATTTTTCAGTCCCTTTTGGTGTCCCTGCAATCCTGATCCGTAAAACCAAGCTACTGTCTTAGGAAGCATCTAAATCAAGTGGGATGGGATGTTATGAAGTCAAACAAGCTCTGCTTGCTTGAAGTTATATTATGTGGTCAAGGTTGGGGACATAATGATAGAAAGAGCAAAAGGTTAAAGATCCATCTGATATCCAGAAAAGGACCGCTGAGTGATAATATGCACCTCTGTTCCTAATTCTGTCAAGGAGAAAGAGTATGCAAACCTTCTGTCTTTAACAACCAAGTCAAGCAGGAAGGAATGGGGTGTGCTTCATTCTCCAGTTTCCTCTGTACTAAAGACAAGACTGACCTAATCCAGCAGGGCAGTGCCCTTCTCCTCTGCCAATGACTGCTCCAGCCGTGAACAGGTGATCCAGTTCTAGCCAATGAACACAAAGAGATGCCTATCTAGTGTCTTTGGGAAGAAGATTTCCTTCCTGAGTGAGAAGGAAGCCAGAGTTTGCTCCCACCAAGATCCTTCCTGCTTGTGTCCCTGAGTTGTAAAGATAGCCTATAGCAGCCATATTGTCACACAGAGGAGGGCAGAAGAGGAAGACTACAAGTTCATGGTGACATCACTGAGTCACTGAACTGACCCTGATATCTCCTGTCAAATGGTTTCTTGTTAAGTCAGATGCTTAATGTTCATATGGATTAAATCATTGTCAGGTTTATTGTTTACACCCAAAGTCAGCCATATTTCTGTGAAGATTCAGATGGTAAATATCTTCAGTTTTGTGGGCTCTATGATCTCTGTCACAAGTACTCAATTTAGCCAGCCGAAAACAGCCATAGACGATCCATGTAAATGAAAGTGTTATTTACACAAATAGGCAGCAGACAAGATTTGGTCCATGGGCCATAATTTTCCAACCTCTGGTTTAAGTCATCAGTAGTTCACGTCACAAATATTTATTAAGAGCTTCCTATATGCCATGGCAGCTCTAGGTGCTGGGGTACAGCAGGGATCAAAACAGATCAAGTCTTTGCTTTCCAAAGCTTATCTGCTGCTCAGGGAGGCATGAAATACACAAATGAATAAAGAAGGTAATTACAGATTGTCATAAATGCTGGGTGGAAGTACCCTGTTGTGATGGGGAGTTTTGAGGTTAGGCAGAGTGTTGATGGCGGAGCCGGTAGAGATGGGCTCTTGAGAAAAAGTGCTTTTGACAAGGTGACATTTGAGACCTAAAAATGAGAAGGAACTTGTTATATAAGAAACAGGAAGATCTTAGAATTGAAAATGCAAAGGCTTAAGGGCAGGAGTGCCTTTGGCTTATTTGGGGACCCAAAGGGAGAGAAGCAAGGCAGTGATCAAATCATGTGGGATCCTGGATCCTGGGAAGAAACATGAACTTCATGCTACGATGTTGCAGGGTTCTACATAGGAGGATGGCATAGTGATGATTTTTTTAAAATATATTTCCTTTTTTCTTTCTTCTTTTCTTTCTTCCTGCCAGGGATTGAACCCAAGGATACTTTACCACTGAGCCATATCCCCAGCCTGTTTATTTTATTTTTTTATTTTGAGATGGGGTCTCCCTAAATTGCTTAGGGCCTCACTAAGTTGCTGAGGTTGGCCTCCAACTTGCAATCCTACTGCCTTGGCCTCCCATGACACTGGGTTATAGGTGTGCACCATGGTCCCCTAATGATTTATATTTTAAAAACACCAATATGGCTGTTCGTTCATATGGATTAAATCATGGTCAGGTTTATGGTTTACACCCAAAGTCAGCAATATTTCTGTGAAGATTCATATAGTAAATATCTTCAATTATGGAATAGGGTGGGGCGAGAGTCAACAGCAGTGACAGGAGAGATGCTATTGCAACACCCCAAGAATTTTATTAGGAGTTTCTTAAGTCAGCCAAGTTATGGTGACAGTGGGTCTCCATTGGATGGTAGACACGAGCTGAGAGAGGAAAACCTGGGAACAAGAAGAGCCAGAAAAAAGACTGCAGACAGACAGGCAGGCTTCTCTGTGAGGGTGCTCATGAGGCCATAGTCTAATAAGGTCTAGGAACAGTATTGCCTGGTGCCAGGAGTCAAGAGCTGTGGTGGGCACTCTCTGCCCTACCCCTAGCACACCTGCTTCTCCTGAGTCGAAGAAAGGGTGACCCAGCTTAGTGATGGCTGCAGGCCACCTCAGGCAGGGGTGGTGAGCCATACGCTGACCATTGTGCCATCCAGCTTCCCTCTTACCAAGTCTCACTCCATAGCACCCAACCAAAAAAGGGCATTAGCAGGGGTCGAGGGAGCAGCCCTGGCTGGATGGTGTATGTATCCCTCACTTTGTTCTACAGAGGATTTGAGATAGCTTTTGAGAAACACAGGTAACAAAATAGAAAGGTATAAATTAAATATATCGAGACTAAGGAAAATATAAATCAGATAAAAGATCAAGACCAGAGGGAAACAGAGGAAAAACTAAAATGTGGGTTAGATTACATCCTGCCAGCTGCCACCACAGAAAAAGGATGATCCTGAGTCCTATGATCTTATTTGTATTCCTTCCAGCTTACACAGCTTCCCATACATAACCAACCTTTGGGGCGCCACATGGTAACCCCAGGCCTGGTGGAGGCGGCCATGATGAGGGCACCACCATCTTCACCCACCTCAGTCAGTGGTGATCACAAGAACAATGTCTCCTCCATTCTGGGAGTTGGGGGCGGGAAAAGGGCAGCTGATTTTCACAATTTTCTACTCAATTGCTTTGTTCTAGTCTCAGTTTAGCTTAATGATTTCCCAATCAGATCTGAATCTTTTCCCATTAGTAAAATCAAAATGCTAATGAGCAGGGCAAGTGCAACCCAGACCTGCCATGGCATTCTAGATTGATGAGGGGGAAGGCAGTTCAGTTCCTGGTGCCAGAGGTCCCGGAAGTGGGTCAGGGCTGGAGTGAAGCTAACAAGGGTGCACCTGGATGAAAATCAGCCAGGGGTGGCCAGACTGGCTTTGGCTCCGATCCAAAGCTACATGTCCCTGAACCCAGACTAGGGAGCTCAGTGCACGGCTCAGGCTCTGGTCACTTTGGGCAAGTCACCTCTCTTCTCAGTGCCCTCTCAACACAGTAAAGGCAGCTAGATTATCAGGGAGGGTTAGCCCCCAGGCTGGAGGAAGGCAGTCTGCAGTCCCCAAAGGGGAGAGATAACGTTCATGGCAACACAGCCACAAAATTTTTCTCCATCGGCAATTGCCTCCCTATACCCATCTCTCTGCCCATCCTTCTCTGACCATTGCCCTTCTTCTTCCATCATCTTGTGGGCCCTCCTTGAGCCTCTGCCCTGCTTTTGTCTTTGGGCCTTTGGGGGGGGGGTCTCTCTGGGGTCACTCTGACCAAGCAGTCTCTCCTCTCTGGCTCGGGGCTCTCAAAATCCTTCTGTTGTGCACTGTCTCCACAAGCAGGACAGGCCGCTCCCTATGAGACCTGCCACCCTACAGCCCACCATCTCCAGGCCAAGACCTGGTTTTCATGCACCATCTGCAGGTCTCTGAGGATCCACAGGGTCCAGCTGGCTGTGCTCAGCCAGCAGCTCTGGCTGGCTGATCCAGGTACAGCACCTGCCTCACCTGTTCACGGCCCACCTTCCTCCCTTGAACCTGATGGATTGACAGGCACTTCACAAGAGACAGCCTGGGGTCCTGAGGAAGGGAGAGCAACTCCTCCCAGTTTTCCCAGTTAGGATTAAAAGTCCCAGATTCTGGAAACTTCTTCCCTCCTGGATAAACTGGGATGGCTGGTTCTGCTGCACAAGAACTAGATTTAGAAAATAAGATACAGTTCCAGGTCCCAGCTGGGTTGTGTACTACCTGTAACCACGGGAAACACACATCTTCCTCTCTGTAGACTTAGGGCTGCCAGCCCTTCCCGCCTACTTCTCAGGGCTGTTCTAAGGGTCACATCAGATAATGGATGTGAAAGCGCCTAGTGAACTCTAAAGCATCAGACAGACGTAAGGGGGCTTTATTACCCAGTGTTTATGACCCAGAGGCCAGAGTACTAGCAATTTCAATTAATCAAATAAATGGAAAAATAAATTGGTTTTATAGAAACAGATTCCCACACCTCACCAAGGGTTCAGGGTTGGGGCACAGCAAAAGAAAAAGTCCAAATTCTCATAGCTCTGACTGGGCTAAACCCAAACCAGAGCTTACCCAAGCCCACCCACAGCTCCAGAAGCCCAAAATATGCCCAACTGGTAATAACAGCCTAATCTCCAAGTCAGGGTCTCATCCACATCCTTTCTCAGCCACAGAGAAATCCCAAGCAGTGGATTCTGAGTTGCCCGTGATGTAGCTGGGGTGAAACTGGACACGTGAGCTGAGCATCATTGATGGGGGCTTCATGGGGTGCATGAGTTGCCCTTGGAATACAGGTACTGTGGAGCTCAGGGCTTCCAAACCCCTCAGGCATGTTCTCTCAGACAATAAGTGAGTCCTCTGTCCTGCAGTGTCTGTTATAGAGCTTGTCCTCCGCCACTGATGTAACACATGACCTCAACAGGACAGGCACTGTCTTGGAGTTCGAATCCTGATGCTTAGAGCTGAATGAGGACTTGGCTATGAGAAGCGGGATACCTTCTTCCCTCCTGGAAGGAAGGGCATGGCTGGGGTGTAGAAGAAGCTCAGTGTGATCGAGAGCTAGCATGGTGCCCACTCTAAAGGCACTTGGCTTGTTGGTGCCCACATAGAAGCAGTCGTAATAGAAGGCCTTCTAAGTTCACAGCAAGAAACCAGGCTATTCGTGCCCATGTGGACTTGGGCAGGCTAAGTGCCAATCTCATCAATAATTTGTGAGCGAGGTCTACTGTGGACAATTTGTAATGCAAATCATCTGTCCCTGTATAATTAAGAACAGACAGGACGCAGCGCCAGTTTATGAGTTTATGGAATGAGGCACTGAATCCAGTGAAGAAAAACAACAATAGCAAAACAAAACTATAAGCCCCCTCTCCCCAAGGCTTGGCTAATCCAGGAGATGGTCAGAAAAGAAGCTTTGTCTCAGACCAAGCCACGGGCAGACTGCATCTTCAGAATCAGCCTTTGTGGAAGTTACTGGATTCCCCATCCTCTTTCCACATGGGAGTGGGGTGAAAGCCAGCCAACCCCCAGCCCCACGCCTCTCTCTCTCATTCCCAGTACTGGTGGTGTAATTTGCTGAAGACTTTCACTTTGAAAAGCCAGCCGTAGTGAGAACTCTAGGGATTTGCCTCCATTAAAATAACAGCGCCTTTTTTTTTTAACATCAGAGAAGTTTTAAAAGTGGAAAATATTCTTAAAGTTCATCTCCTTCTTTTGTAAAGGGGGAAACAGAAGCCTGGGGTGTGTCTGAGGGGGATGGAGCATGGAGACCAGTCAAGCACGTTGTTAGAGAAACGAAGATTGAAGTGCATTCTGATTCTAGATGTGAACTCTTGGCAAGTAGCTACTGAATAATTACTGTGGGCAAGCCACTCTTCTAAGAGCTTAACATGGATTCCTTATTTCACCCTTATAACAAACTTAGAAGGTCGTTGTTATTAGTTCGTTTTGCAGATGGCAGAACAAAGGCATGGAGAGGTTAAGTAACTTGGCTGGGGTCACACATTAGGCAGACTAAACTGAGACTAGACCTCAGGCTCTGGATGCCATGCTCTTCAACAAACACTTCTGGGCTGGCCTGCCTCTCAGCTGATCAGGTTGTGGAACCTTCTGGTGCTTGAAAAGTTACTCATTCATGGCCTGACTCTGGCTTTTTTGCTCATTCTTTTAAAGTGTATTCATTGATGCATTCACTTATTTATTGAGCATTTACTACATATGCAATTCTCGGGGCTCCCAATAAGCAACACCCAGCTTCTGCAGTCATAATCCTCTCCTAAGTGCTGATTTTTTATTTTTTCAGAATATGGTCATTTTTTATGACTGCTGTTAAGAAATCACTGCAAACTCCGGGGCTTAAAACTATACCCATTTATGAACTCACAGTTCCAGAGGTCAGAGTACAAGCTGTCTTGACAGGGCTCTTTATTGAGAGTCTCACGGAGTAAAGTCAAGGAGTCAGCTGGCCCTGGTTCTTTTCTGAAGTCTTTAGGGGAAAATCCATTTCAGGGATCATGGAGATTGTTGGCAGGTTTCTGTTCTATGTGGCTAGAGGACAGAGGGTCTCAGCGGTCATTCTCAGCTTCAAGAGGCTGCCCTCCTTCCTTGGCCCAGAGCCCCATCTTTAATACCAAGAGCAGAGAGTCCTTGTGCTCTGAGTCTCTGCCTTCACCTCAGTCCTCTTCTGCTTTTAAAGACACCTGGAATCATACAGAAGCCATGCAGGTCATCTGGGACAGTCTCCCTATTTTAAGGTCAACTGATCGTTAACCTAAATTATCTGTAAAGTCCGATATGGGGTGAATGTATCATATTTATGGGCATGAATCTCATCCTATTTTAGGGCCTTAGAGTGTGGTTGTAGAAATGAGGGCATCATTAGATTCTATTAACCATATACATTAAATGGATGGTACCTAGGTGACCTTTATGCAGATGACACTCTCTCTGGTTTGTAACTCAGAGTCCCCTAAGCCATATTGGAGTTCCTTTTTGTACCCTGAGGAGCAGCTAGCAGAAGACACTATTATCAACTTAAGGAGTATTATCTGAGAAGAAACAAGAGTTCAAAGCTAACTGGAGAAGCTCCTGGGGACCCCAGGATCACCAGAGGAAATAGTGCCAAACTGGGATTACTCAATGGATTTCACTCAATGGTTTCACTCAAATAGTTTCACTCCCAATCTGAGCTTGACCTCGAGGGTCAGGGAGCCATTAGGACCCTCGACCTCACTTTGCTAATGCAACCCATCCTTGATGTAACAGACCTACTGTCCAATTTGCCTGCTCTGGCCCCTGGCCCCTCTGTGTCCACCAGGAGCATCATTTTCATTCTTCTATGACATGGATGAGATCTGTGGAGCTGTTTCTGCTCAGATCTGCAGCTCTCGCTTTCCCTCCCTCTGTGCACGCACCTCTCTCCTGACCATGGTCCAAGCTCTGCTCTGATGGAACCCCAAGCCTGAAGCCACAGCAGTGCTGCACTCCTGACTCTGAGCCTTACCTGCCAACTGCACTCTTGCTGCTTGCCCCACCCACTGGGTTGGATTCTGCTGGGATTAATACTAATCTATACAGAGGCTGAGTTCTCTGTGTCAGTTTAAATACTGTCATGTGGGCTGGTGGTCAAGTTATCACCTGTGCACACTGACCTCAGGGTTCAGGCTAGAACTTTATAGGCTTCTGAGGGTGGAATGATACATCCCCCATAGCCCTGGATATATCTCTGTTCTCTACCTCCTACTCCAGAGCTATGCAGCTGAGGTCCCAGCATGCCCTGGGCCAAACACCCAAGTCACCTGTATCCTGCAACCATCTCTAAGGTCATCCTAGGACTAGGGGAGGATGAAGAAGAAGCTAGAGAATCCTGATCTCACCTGTCTCCTCTCTGCTGTGACATGCACAGCATGGTTTACTGTGGTTCCTGTTTCAGGTCACAGGCCCAGTGCTAGCTCCACTCCTTTAATTACCAAGTGCTAAACTATTTGAATTCTGATGTCCTTTTAGCTCTGACCACTGGCAACCTTGGCATAATGCAAAGTTGGCACCTACCAAACAGGACTGCCCTGTGGAGTCTCTAGTGCCATCACAGAAAGGCCATACGGGGAAGTTGAGGTAGTGAAGTTGTACTGGTATGGAAGAGGAGGGAGGATTGAGGTAAATGAAAGAAGGGACCAATCTAGTAATATCGACTGAACCCAAACCGTGTCTGAAAATGAGTAAAGGCTGCCCCCCAAAACCTGTCTGAATTTTTCTTTGGTGTCCCTTAGGCACTGTGTCTATGACCTTCATCCTTCTGTTAGTCCCATTTTCCCTCTCATCCATTTCCCTTTGTCCAAAGTCTTCATTCAAACTCAAGGTATAAATTACTAATATTGTAAGTGAGTCTTTAAAGTAAAGCAACAGGCCTGGTGCAGTGGCGCACTCCTGTAATCCCAGCTACTTGGGAGGCTGAGACAGGAGGATCACGGGTTTAAAGCCAGCCTCAGCAATTTAGCGAAGCCCTAAGCAGCTTAGAAAGACCCTGCCTCAAAATAAAATGTAAAAAGGCCTGGGTTTGTGGCTCAGTGGTTAAGCACCTCTGAGTTCAATCTCTGGTACCAAAAAAAAATTTTTATAAAAAATAAAGTGTGGGGCTAGGATTGTGGCTCAGTGGTGGAGCGCTGGCCTAGAATGTGTGAGGCACTGGGTTTGATCCTCAATATCACATAAAAATAAATGAATAAAATAAAGGTATGGTGTCCATCTACAACTAAAAAAAAAATAAAAAATAAAATAAAGTAACAGAGTGAGAAGAAAGTTTAGAGATTATCTAGCCCAACCCATTCTATAGACATAAAAATTGAGCTTGACAGAATTTAAGGGTTAGATTGAGTCCCTGCCAGGTTCAAAAACCTTGCAGGACTAAACCACATGTATCCACTGTGCTGTCACTGGCTGGTGATAATCTGTCAATGGGGAACAAAGCTAGGAGCATTTGAAACTTCTCACCACACCTGACTCAGAGCACACAGCTCAACCAGGCTGGAAAAGGTTCAGATATAAAGTGAGTACAGGGGCCTCCGCATTGCCAGCAGAGTGGGTTCCCGAGGTCCCCTGTAAGCCAGCTGTTTAGGAGGCAGAATATATGTTCCTGCAGAAATTCAGCACTGTGCAGCCAGCCCAGTCCTGAGTGTTCTCTGTGTGAGGCTGTGAGTGGATGCTGGCAGCACAGGTCAGAGCCTGTTCCGGCTGGATGCCGGGTGGGGTGGGGGGCTTAAAAATGCATTCATCTCACACCCCAGGGACCAGAGGAGCACCCATGGCTGCTCCTGCAGACCATTCTCCTCTCCCCTGTGGATATCTCCTGGGATTGGGGCCAGAACCACAGGAGTAGTAGTGGAGAGGGGCTGGTGCTGGAGAGGCTGGGGCATGATGTGCAGATGGAGCAGGGTCTCTGCCCTGCTGCTAGCTTGTAGGTGGACATCTCTCAGTTCAGGCCCTAGTTCCTAGATGGGGAACAGGGGTATTGACAAGAGTACATTGTAGGGAACTGGTTCTCCACTGCTGGTTTCTCACACTGCACCCAGATTCACGGTGCACTCAGATTTCTGGGTTCAGGGCCACCACCCTGAAATGTGTGATTGACTGATGCAGGGAGATGCCCAAGAAAAACCGATGCACAGCCAGTGTGGGTAGTGAATTCCAGGGCACGAGTGAGCTAGGCCCTGCTGTCTCTAGGGCACAGGAGGATCTCTTGGCAACATTTGGATCCCGTCTCTTGTGGGCCCGCTCCCCATGCCTCCTCCATGCCCTCCCTCTCCTCAATTCCCCTGCAGAAAGAGCAAAGCTGTTACTCAATAGGAAATGCTTCTGTTTCCTCCAGGTGCACAGTGATTCAAGGGCTGCACTTAGACCTGGGGCCAAAGAGGGGAGCTCAGAAAGCTCTTGAAACCTCAGACTTCTCTTAACTAAAACGCAGCTCACTTTGCTCCATTGCATCACTGAGAGGAGACTTCCCTGGGGCGATGTGTATAAAACACACAGGGCTCAGTGTTCACTGTCATTCTCTCCAGCCCTATCACCTGGGTACCAGGTGGGTGGTGGAAAGGAAAAGCAAAGGGTAGAAGGTAAATGTAGCAGCTCCAAAAGTCCACAAGGAAGGCACAGAATCATTCCAAGGATAATGATTAATAGAATCTAGTGCATACTAACTTCCGGGCACTTATCACCTGAGCATATTACACGTATCAACTCATGTAACCCCTCGATGCTCTGGAATAGGTGCTATTGTCACCCTTGATTGGTGGAGCAGGAAACAGAAGCCCAGAGGAGTTCTATAGCTTCCCCAGGACTCAACTGGGGGCACTGGTGTGGTCCCAGCTCAGGTCTTCCAGACCCAAGAAAAAGTGTCCCTTCCTTTCTCATCAGGCTCCAGAATGGAGTTTACAGAAAGGACTGGGGTACACACCCATCCCCTGCTACTCCATGCCACCACTGCTGGGACCCAGAGCCCTGAGATGAGTTGAGTTGTCACTAAGCATTCACTTGACCCTCACAAGTACCCAGTGAGTTGGTAGCACCACCATTCTCATCTGCTAGTTGAGGAATTGGAGGCACCAGGAGACCAGGTCAGTCACCCAAAGCCACACGGTTAGAGAGGCACAGAGCAGGATGGGGAGCCAGGTGGTCGTCACCGCAACCTGCACTCCATAGGCTATCTTGATTTTCCTGCCATAGGTTCAGAAAGCATGGGGAAGGAAGATGTGACCCTTGTTCAGGACGGAGTGAGGAGCCTGGTCTGTGCCCGATGCTGTGTGAGGGGCTCAGTGTAGCCCATCTCCATGTGAGATCTGTATTTCAACAAGCCTAAACTTACCAGCTTGCTTCATGTGTTAGTCAGCTTTTTGTTGCTGTGACAAATAACTTCAAGGAGGGAAAGCTTATTTGGGCTCAAACAGTTTTGGAGGTTTCAGCCCATGGTAGGCCAACTGCATTGCTCTTGGCCCAAGATAAGGCAGAGCATCATGGTGGACAGGCATGGTGGAGGAAAGCTGCTCAGCTCAAGGAAGCGAGGAAGCAGAGAGAGAGAGAGGGGAAGGGGCTGGGGCAAGAAACACCCCTTCTGGGGCACAACCTCACTGACCTACTTCTTCTGACCATGACCCACTGTCTACAGTGTCCACCACCTCCCAATAGTCCATTCAGCTACTCATGGATTAATGCACCAATGGAGTCGGAGCCTTCATGATCTAGTCACTTCCTAAAAGCCCCGCCTGTGAATGTTGCTGCATTGAGAACCCAGATTTCAACCCAGGAGACTGTGGGGGACATTCCACATCCAAAATGTAGTACCTGGGGTCATACAGCTTTGACATGCTAGAACCAGGATTTGGACTGGGTTCTGTCTGAAGTCGATGGTCTTTTTCCATTTGCCAAAGTCACACACAAGGCACAGAAGAACAGTGTGATCCAGCTGTGGTCCTGCAGGCACCACAGTCTGGGCAGAAGGAAAACCTGAAAGCCTGAGGCGGGAGGGCTCAGGCAGCTCAGTCTAGTCTGGGTGGGCTTCTTGGAAGAGGAGACAGAGAAGGCAAATGTGGGGGCACATGGATGATTTGGTTCTGACTAGGAACTGTGTCCAAAATTCTTGCATTGGATTGATATAAATAAATAATGATATTCCTCAGGAAAGTTGGAATGGAACCACCCTTTGACCATCCTCACAGCTATCCCACTCCTCGGTTTATACCCAAAGGACTTAAAATCAGCATACTACAGTGATGCAGCCACATCGATGTTTATAAAAGCTTAATTCATAATTAACCGAACTGGAACCAACCTAGGTGTTCTTTAGCAGATGAATGGATAAAGAAAATGTGGGTATATATTCACAATGATTATTACTCAGCCTCAAAGAAGAATAAATTATGGCATTTGCAGGTAAATGAATGGAACTGGAGAATACCGTGCTAAGTGAAATAAGCCAACCCCCCAAAACCAAAGGCTGAATATTTTCTCTGATATGTGAATGCTAATTCACAGTAAGGCAGGGGCTAGGGAAAAATAGAGGTACTTTGTATTAGACAGAGGGGAGCAAAGGGAGGGAAGGGGGTATAGGGTAGGAAGGATACTAGAATGAACCAGACATTATTACCCTATGTGCACATAGGATTACACCGTGTGTGAATCTACATCATGTACAACCAGAAGAATGAGAAGGTATGCTCCATTTCTGTATGATGTGTCAAAGTGCCTTCTACTGCCATGTATAACTAATTAGAACTAACTAAGTAAATAAATAAATAATACATTATTTTAACAACTGATTACTGGTGCACTTCGCATGCAGGCCCTCTCTGAGTCTGTACCACCATCAGCTGTGGCGGCCCCTGCTCTCTTGGCATACATGTTTGAAGAGTCCCTTGCCTCTTGGCCTTTCCTCTTGGAAGCGGGAGAGGGCTGCTCTCTGACAGCCTGCCCAGAGCTCTGAGTCCACAGCAACTTGATTCCCTCCTTTCAGGTCCAATATTCATGGAGAGGAAAGTAAGGCAGGCATGATCCCTGGGACCTCGTGGGCTAAAATGTATCTTTGTAGAGTTTTTGCAGCTAGCCCTGCCCAGCTGCCAAGTGCTATCTTCACTGGATGTGCAATGCTCTTGGGAGCAAAGGACAAGTCCTAGCTGGGCTTCACTACCACTTTGAAGTGCTGAAATCATTCAAGCTAGGAGTGAATCACAGAGCGGCTTTCTTCACCTTTTCCCCTAAGGGAGGTTGCTGACTGATGGAACTCCTCTTCCTGGGTGCAAGTATTTATACCTCAAGGTGGTGAAATATTGTTTCTTTACATTATAATCAGTATTTCTCAGAGCTTTCTCATCCAGACTAACTGGTCTCCTCTTTGTGGAAATAGAGGATATTCTATGGAGCTTTCTCTGTGTGTCAAGTGCTTTATATAGATCGTCTTGCTAATTCTTCCAAAAGCCCTGAGGGTTTAGTACAACATGCACTTCCATCCTCAGCTGGGGAAAACAGGGCTGGGGAGGGACAGAGATATGTCACACACTTGGTAACAGCAGAGATAACTGCCTTACTCTGTTGGTAGAAGGGGCCAGAACATTTGAGATCTCAAGCCTAGCCTCTTTGTCTTCCTATGAGAAAACTGGCATCTCAATTTAATATGAAGGGCAGGACTTGATCACAGAGCCAGCTGGACTAAGACCCATACTCCTTAGTACTGATGCCATATTTCTTCCTCTCTGCTGATGCAGCCAGGCAGCCCTGATCTGTACCTGGCTGGCACTGTTTGTTGGCTGAGTGGCCTTGGGAAAATGAGCAGAGTGTTTCCTTATCTGTTTGATAGAGGTATTAAGGTGTGCTTTCTACAAAGATCTGTAGATTTGGCAGCAAAGATAGGGAGAGAGTACCCCAATTAGCATCTTGGACACAGTAAATATACATTCTCTCTTCCTCTCTTCAAACAAACTACAGAGGACCCACATTTACTGAAATATTTGACTATTTTTGTCAGAATATATATAATCGATGTAACTAAGCCTGGATTAACATGCTTGGCAATTAAGGTTTTTCTGTAAGTCAGGTTGATTTCACTCCCCAGGGGATATCTGGCAGAAATTTTTGCTTGGGTGAGAATGGGGGATTTGCTGCTGGCATCTAGTGCATGAGGACAGGGATGCTGCTAAAGACACTGCACTCACAAGACAGCCCTCCACCCTACAAGGAGTTATGCAGCCCAAAAGGTCAATAGTGAAGCTTAAAAAAACCCTGCTGTAAGTCAATAAGAAAAAGATCAACAATTCAATAGAAAAATAGACAAAGGATATGGAGAACTGAGATAAAGAAGTGGAATCAAAAATGGTCAATAAGCATGAAGTACACCCTGCTGCACTGGCCGAGAAGGGGATGCAAAATAGAGCAAGAAAACACATTGTTTTCCAGAATCCAATAAATAAGGATTTAAAACTCTGAGAGCAGCATGTGCTGGTTGGGTGGCAGAGCAATGAGAATTTGGATGCTAGCAAGGATAACCACTCTGAAGAGCAATTTAGCCATATTTAGTTAAATCAAAGATATATATAGACAAATAGAGCAAATCTACCCCTGAGAAATCCTTCTCCAGGCTCAGAAAGAGACAGGAGAAAGAAAATTAAGGGTAGCACACCAGTAGGGAGAGATTAGAAACAAACTAACTGTCCATCAAAAGGGAAGTGTGTGATTAAATAAAGAAATGAATAAGCCACAGGTGTCAATGTGGTTCCATAACAAAACTTGATGTTGAGGAAACAAAGTTCCAAAGGATCAAGTTACAATGGCTCCTGAAGATAGTGTTTACAGAGGTGAAGATTTAAACCAGGCCAACGAAACTGTTGACAGAGTTTGTGTTTTGCTCTCACCAGAAGAATAATATCTAGCGCAAGAACTAGAAGCATAATATCTAGCACAGGAATGTCCACTTCAGGATGGTGGACATTCCTGTGCTAGATATTATTTACTATTTTCCTGCTACGAGGCAGGAAAATAGTAGGGAATATCATTTAGAGTGGTCACACGAGGCTTCTGCTGTATTTCTAGCGTCTCATTTTCTTAATATTTATTTTATTAGTCTCTATTTTGTTTGCATATTTTATGTAAATATAATAAAATGGCACAAAACTCAGCAGGTTCCTCTAAATGGTTTAGTAGCCCCATTGAACCCAGGTTGGAGAAGAGGATCTGAGTAAGGTGTCTTCAGGGAAGAACCTACTGTGCATCTGACTCAATCCTTGTAGGAATGTGACTCATCTATGCAAATCTGTACCAGGAAGTCCTAGTGTCACCCTTGTGATGAGGCCCAACACTAAAATATGTGTTTTGAAGGACCTCAGTTCTGGACCTTGAGAATATTAGTCAGTCTCTCTCTCTCTCTCTCTCTCTCTCTCTCTCTCTCTCTCTCTCTCTCTCTCTCTCTCTGGAAGAGAGAACAGTCAAGGTCCTGGGCCATTCCATGTCACCTTCCAGGTCTGACAGGCAGGTGTTTGTAATAGTCTCTGGGTGCAGAGGTGACAGGTGGAGTGAGCACTTCATGGGGCATCCGCAGTGTGGTAGGTGAAGGAAGGAGGGGACAGGGAATGGGGTTACCCCAGATATGAAAGCTGTGTACTTCCTGCTCAGCCAGACCATGGAACAGGGGGAAGCCCAGGGCAGGTACTGCAGACAGTGCCCACTTTTACCTGCTGACCCCATCAGGGAGGCCTGGGGTTCTCTTTGGGAGTGCTCCCGGATGGTGTTCTCTGGCACTGACTCAGCTGTGATTCAGGTGAGCAGCTGGACCTGGTGTAAGAAGATTCAACTTGTAGATAAGCCTGAGATTCATAGTCGTGGATCATCACTTGGACCTGGAGGCAGGAGCTCACCACCCTCAGTTTGAGAACTGAACCTATGGCCAGAGGTTAGGATGTGGTAGAGGCACTGGGCTCATGGGATTCCTCATTACATTTGGGGGGAGCAGGTGTGGCCAAGTTTCCAAAGGCCAATCAAGCTCAGCCAGGACACTGGAATGGAGATACAGACAGGTGGTGGCTGTGGACATCACTGCTAGTTTTCGGGAAACCTATCAGCTGTCCCAAGAAGGTGTAAACCCCTACCCTCATGTGAATGTCTCTTTGTTGAGAAAGTAAGAGATGTGTCCGAGTGATCACATAGACTCTCTCGGAGGCCTTCTGCTCACTGAGATGTAGAGGTGAGGGGTTCCACAAACCTCCTGGGTGAAGAAGCCACATGCAATGGGGGAAGGCATGTACCTTCCAGCCAAAATCCTACTAATACATGTGAATGGAAGCTCCATCCCTCCCTTAGCATCTAGAGTAAACTGTGCTCAATGTGGTCAGCAGACTAGTGTTGACTGAACACTGGATTGTCTGACTTAGGAAAAGGAACAGAGAACAGTCCCCTTGCAAGAGAAAAGCCCAGAACTCTCTCCCACATGAAGTCTCCTATAACCAGGGATGTCACCTCAACAAAGAGCTGAACAAAACCAGAGATGTCTTGAAGGATTACTGGTAAACCCCTTCCTTGATGACTGGTCATCAGGGGTGAGCTTCCCCCCCACTCTTTATGTCCACCAAGCACGCATCTTAATGGCTGGTATGAATTTATTTGAAGGAATTTAGTTGAATCAGACAGTATCCTCTTATCTTTCCAGATGTTCAAGCTTTGTCTTGCCAAGGAAGTTATACACTTCCAAGGACTAGAGCTCTCTCAGGACACATAAGAGTCTCTTAGAAACCTTCACAAATGGGTATAAAGAGGATCTCTGTTGCCTCCAAAGCATTCTACACTATGTGTGATAAATGCCTGAATTATCCTCAAATAACAGGTGTAATCACCATAAATGGGCATCTTCTACCAACAGGAGATGAGAGAGGGGCTATAAACAGTTTGAGGTCTAACCAGAGTCATTATGAAGATTTCATTCACTCAGAAAATATTTACTGAGCACATACTCTGTTCTAATATACCTCTAGGTGGTAGTAATAGTGGGGGAGGGGGGAACAGAACAAAAACGAAGCTCTTATGGTACTGGAAGACATACAATATATAGGCAGACAAAAAACAATAGGTAGGTTTTAGATATAACTGCTCTAAAAAGTATGCAATGAAATGGTTTAGAGAGAGGCTGGGTTCAGGCACAGGTCCTGTTCGCACAGAGAGTGTGCTGTGGTTGGGATGCCCTACATGAGCAAAAGGATGGAACTAGCCAGGGTGTTACATATCATCTCCAGAACTGAACTGGGGCATGAACTGTAGTGGTGCACTGGCCAAGGGAGATCAGTGTGGAACAATATAGACAAGGTGGGTAGATTGAAAATCTGGAATCAATATTTTAGAGCTCCTTCCATCAAAAGATGAACTCTATTCTCCATTCCTTGATCCCAGGCTGGCCTTGACCAAGAGAATGTGGTAGGGAGATATGGGAGAGTTCCTCCCCAGGCCATACAACTTCTATTTTACACTCCTGGAAACCTGAGATGCTCACACTCTGTAGAAGCCCCCTCTCACCTCATGAAGATGAGAGACAATGTGAAATGAGAGTCCAGGCCAAGCCTAACATTCCAGCTGAGGCTCCAGGCACATGGGTGAGACATTCAGGATCGACCGACTCTTCTAAATGAGCTTAGGGGAGACCAGCAGTTGGGACACGTAGCTGACCCACAGGATCATGAGAAGTAGCAAGTTTAAAAATGGCTAGGCAGCCATAGGTAACCAGAGATAGGTGGTAACACTCAAAGACACACGGGGTGGTAGTGGCAGGGTTGTCTGAGACCAGCCAGTTCATGGAAAATACTCATCAGATTTGGGGTGAGACAGATTTCATTCAAATGCTTGTGCTCAGAAGAGTGACACAGAGTCAAAGCTATGTTGTCTTGTTGGTGAGCCCACCCTGTACCTATCTCTAAGTACTGGGGGTCTGAAATAGTGGATTCAGGTCAGGGGCTCACAGTTGCCTATGGTTCAGATCTAGAACTGTGAGCACCAGCCTTGAAGTGCCAAGTCTCCCTCCTAATTCCTTTCCTAGAGTCCCAAGGAGATCAAGGCTAAGTGGGACAGAATCAAGGAAAAGGACTTTAGCAAGAATTAAGAGTGGGATTATTGGGGAAGAAGGAATATATTTATAAAGACAAATACAAGGACACAAAAGTCCAGTATCCAAAGTGTGGGTCAGATGCTAAAAGCTTTAGGAGTTCAGAGAAAGGATGGATAACTCAGGACACAAGCAGCTAGTGCAGAAACAAAGTGGAAAGTCACTCAAGGGTGTGAAGACATAAATGAATGAACAGCTGGACAGCAACAAGCAAGAAGTGGACAAGAGTGACATGGAGGGCACTTAGGAACAGAGAAGAGAGCCAGGAAAGACCCAATTTGCCCTCTTTATTTGACAAAGGAAGGGCTTGAATGTATATGACGAAGAAATAAAGGCTAATGGTGAAGGTTAAGATAAATAACTTTGCTTCTATCTATGGCCCATGAGAGCCACTCAGGGGTTTTGAGCAAGGAAATGGCATTTACTTTAAAAAATAGAGATATGCATAAATGAATGAATGCTTACTTGCATAGATGGTGGAAAATGGTTGGGTGGATGGATGGATGGATGGATATGTAGCAATGAATACAATAGATATGTACTTTAAAGAAAATGATCTGAATGAAGGGATAGATGGATAAATGAACAAATCAGGGAATATATGCATGATTCATGGATAATGGAGGATGAATGGGTTGACAGATGAATGGTCAGATATGTACCAAAGAATACCCATAGTCATGTACTTTAAAGGAAATGATCTGAATCAATCAATGAACTTATCAGTGGATGCATGCATGGACAGATGCATGGATGGATGGATGAATGGATGAATGAATTCATGGCAGAAATATAAGCCCAAGGAAGTCAATTTAGTCTGCTGGTGGGCAGCTTTGACACATCTGTTCTTGCTGCTGCTTCCCTCCACTGCCTCACTGTGTATGAGCCCATCCCATCAGCTCAGTATTTCCAGCTCATCTGAATGCTGGCGAAATGGTTAAGATGATGGTGTCATCAGTATGACAGGGCTCAATAATCACAGACCCAAGATCCAGGTCTTGTAATCTTTCCAATCAAGCCCAGATGTCTGGAGCTTCGAGTTCCTGAAAGAAGATCAAAATGACACGGGATGAGGCTGCAAGACATGTCACACTTCTACATGCCTCATAGGACCAACCTCTAGGGGTTTGGCCAAGGAGCTTCTCAATCACCTTGCCTTATTATCACAGCATTGTACACAGTTCCAGGCACACAATAGATGTTTGATGAAAGTTTGATGAATTGAGATGACATTTTCTGAAGCTCCCTATATAGGAAAATCCAACAAACTGCATGATTGACAGCATACCCACATCCCATCCTTAAGTAAGTCCTTGTTAGGGAGATAGACAGAGTGAGTTGAACAATCCATAACCTGACCTTCAAGGGAAGACATAAATCAAACCTCATCAATTTTCAGGGAAATAAATTTTATGAAATGAGGCTGCCATCTGCCTTTTGTGATATAAATCAAGCTCCTATTGGCTCATTTATGCCTACATGCTGAGGTCCATATTCCTTAGCAAAATATGCATAGTCCCCCACCTCAAGCTTTTAAAATATCCATATGCTCATTCATTTATTAATTGTTAATTTATGTAAAGGGACATATCAGGCATTGGAATGCTGTGATAAATGAAATTTCTATCCCTGAAAGAAAATATTTTCTACTGGAGAGACAGATTATTTACACATGTAATATACATTTTATGTATTTACAGATTAACAGCTAAGAAAGTGGACATATCCATATGGTTTTAACATGAGGGGCGAAGGGACAAGCAATTAATTCTGCCTGAAGGTCAGGGTCATTTCACATTTAAGGTGATTCTGGAAGTTTCAGTGGAAGTTTCCCGGGCCAACATGAAGAACAAGGACACTTCAGGTGAAGAACGGTCTTAGTTAAGACCCTTGGTTTCAAGTTATGGAAGTTAAGTGAAATAGGGAATTTAATAGCCAGAGACTTGCCATGTCATTCAGAGGTTGACTGCACAAGTCCAATGAGAGGTTATAGAAAAATGCTTTGTAAGCTACAAAGTGAAGGCAAAGACAAGGGTTTATTATAGAGTGCTCAGTAGCTGAGTGGTGATTGATTGGCCAATTTGCCACAACCCAGTTGGAACGGATAATACCCCAAGAACCAAGACATGGTAAGGTAATAGAATACCTATTGAGGAGAGTGCTTAACTTGGAAGCCTTCCTGGTATTCATTTGGGGGTATGTTTTACCTCCCAATGAAAGAATTGATGGAAGGGATGGGAAAGGGAGAAGGTCAGCTTGACTTGTGACTAAAGGCCAGTGGTCATTGCCTTTCAAAAAGGCATCAAAAACTAAAAATAAGCAGGACACAGTGGCACATATGGATAATCTTAAATACTTGAGAGTCCGAGTCAGGCGGATCACAAGTTCGACACCAACCTGAGCAACTTAGCAAGAACTTTCTCAAAAAAAATTTTTTTTAATTAAAAAAAATACGAAGGTCTGGGGATGTAGCTCCTTAGCATGCAGGGGATCCTGGGTTCAATCTCCAGTTCCACAAAAGAAAAAAATGGCTTAGTGGTAACCGAGCAAGCTCATGAAAGGAAGGACATCCAGGTGCCATATGCAATTTTTCAGGAATAAGGACATTGTTAAAATCAAAGTATTAATCAATAATGGACTAAGTGCACTCCATTTGTGAGACCTTGCGCTATGTAGGAGAGAGAGTTGGAAAAAATGTGTGGGTCCTCCCCTCGGGGAGTCTGAGTTCAGTAGCAAAATCTTGCCATATGACTAATCAGAGCTGTGTCCAAACCCAGCTATGGACCTCCACCCTCAAAATCACTCCTCCAGTTGTTTCTATCTGGATAAATGGTGCCTCCATCTACGAAATTGTTCAGGACCCAATCTGAAATTCAATGTCTTTCTTCTTTTTTTTTTCTTTTTTTTATTGGTTATTCAAAACATTACAAAGATTGCAGAATCACATTGGTTACACATCCACATTTTTACATAATGCCATATTAGTAACTGTTGTATTCTGCTACCTTTTCTATCCTCTACTATCCCCCCTCCCCTCCCTCCCATCTTCTCTCTCTACCCCATCTACTGTAATTCATTTATCTCCTTGTTTTTTCCCATTCCCCTCACAACCTCTTATATGTGATTTTGTATAACAATGAGGGTCCCCTTCCATTTCCATGCAATTTCCCTTTTCTCTCCCTTTCCCTCCCACCTCATAACTCTGTTTAATGTTAATCTTTTCCTCTTGCTCTTCCTCCCTGCTCTGTTCTTAATTGCTCTCATTATATCAAAGAAGACGTTTGGCATTTGTTTTTTAGGGATTGGCTAGATTCACTTAGCATAATCTGCTCTAATTCCATCCATTTCCCTGCAAATTCCATGATTTTGTCATTTCTTAGTGCTGGTAGTATTCCATTGTGTATAAATGTCACATTTTTTGTATCCATTTATCTATTGAGGGACATCGGGGTTGGTTCCACAGTCTAGTTATTGTGAATTGTGCTGCTATGAACATCGATGTGGCAGTATCCCTGTAGTACGCTCTTTTAAGGTTTTCAGGGAATAGTCCGAGAAGGGCAATAGCTGGGTCAAATGGTGGTTCCATTCCCAACTTTCCTAGAAATCTCCATACTGCTTTCCATATTGGCCGCACCAATTTGCAGTCTCTCTTCTTTTCATCGTCCCTTCTCAGGACCACCTTATCAACAAGTGCTGTGGGCTCTACCTCCACAGGAGGGGCCCAGGCTGCCACTCCCCATCCCTCACCAGCCACTGCCCTGCCTGGAATGCCGTTTCTATCTTTACCTCCCACCATCCAGCAGCTATATTAACCTTTCAAAAATGCAAATCAGATCATGACACCCGCTCCTCTCAAAGCCACCCTTCACCAACACACACACACACACACACACACACACACACACACACACACACTTAGAACAAATCCAGATTCTTTTCAGTGGCCCACCAATGCTGCAGTCTGGCTGGGCACAAATCACTGAGCTGCCACAAAGCACTTGTATGTTCAAACAGGAAACTTTATTGCTTGAACTCCAACAGCACTCCACGCACACTCCCCGGGAACTCTCCCGAACACCACCCATGTGGCCCCTCTATGGCACCACACCAACCGGAACTCCCTCTACCGGAACTTCACCAACCAACAAGAACTCCCCAGGAAATCCCCACAAGAACTCCAAAGTAGCGGACGCCTGAGACAGACAGCAGGGATCTATATACAATTGAATCAATCTAACATCATCTTAATGGCTTGCCTCTCAGCCATTACTTCTGGCAAAATGCCAGGGGCCATTCCGACTTGTGTGTGGCTCTCAACACACCAAGGCTACAATCTCTCTTTAATTTTACCCCTGACCATGACTCTGGCCATTTTCTGACCATTACTCTCAGCCCCGCTCACTGCATCCTGGTCACGCTTGCTTCCTTTCCTACCAGAATGTGTTCCTACACCAGAAATTTCGGCCTCTGCCCTTCACTCTGTTAGATCTAAATATAGTGTGGGAATTACTCTTCTCGCAGGACTTCGAAGGGTAATTCCCACACTATATTCAGATCTCTGTTTAGAGACACCTTCCGCAGTAGCCCTTGCTGAATTAGCCATCACTGCCACCATCCCAGCCCTACCAACCACTTCCTCCTTATCTTCTTTTGCTTTCCTGGCAATAACATAGTAACACAGTAGGCACTAAATGAACTCAGTATTTTTTGAAGGAATGTGTAGAAGAGAAAGATTACAAAGGAATAGCAACGGAAAAGACTTGTGGAACTGCTGGGGTTGGGTTCTGGAACATGGAGATGTTCTCACCAGGCAGACAAAAGGCAAGGGCATCTCAAGCAGAGAGAATAGTGTGAAACAAGGTTGATGCAAACAAAACAAAACAAAAAAAACAAAGAACAAACAAAAATGAGGCACACAGAGGAGAGTGGGGTGATTCAGTTAGGAGGAATGTGGAAGAGGACATGTGTCTGGCCAGGAAGCCAGTATCTAGTTGCAAGGAGAAACCTCTCAGATAACAGGATGTTATTGCAAGGGGTGATAAAGGGCATCTGAGAGCTTGGGGTTACTAAACTTAGAGTTGAAAGAGCTTCCCAGTGGTCTAGGAAGGGTTTGCAAAGCTTCTTAATTCTGCACGGCTGCAACTGTAGCCTGTGACACAGCGTGACCCCACTGCACACGCCTCCTCTCAGGTCTGTCTAGGTCTGTCCCTCCACTGGCTGGTAACCCTTTTTCTTTGTCCTTAGTTCAAATTCCTCAGATGGAAAAAAACGTCTGACTGGCTTATCTTTCTTCTGTCAAGAGTGGCTGCACTTTACAGTCCACTGGCCCCACAAGTGTCATGTTACTGTATGGATCTGTCAGCTGAGGCCTGGTTAGAAAGAGGTTCCCAGCATGGACTGTGGGCAGGGTGATTCTCATATAGGAGAAGTGAAAGCATCTCCCACGCCTCTGGCTGTTAAGCACAGCCTGTCTCTAGGGCTAACACAAGTAATTTCCAAATTAAAACACAACGGTCAGTTGTCTCAACTCTAACAAGAATGTGTCCAGAGCTAGGCAGAGCCCCCATCTATTCTCTACTTCAGGCTCCTCTCTTTGTTTATGTCTTTGGATCAAGGGAGGGAGGCAGAGCCTTAGAGTGAGCAAGGAAGGCCTCAGTGTGCTGAGAGCCTGATTCCAGTCAGGAAGGGTGCTCCCACGACCCGAGGAGAAAGCCCCTTCTGACTGCCACACATCGGAAGGACACCCCTGCGTGAGCCCAGGCTCATGTCCTCTCCCTGCTCAGGAGGTAGGGGACCTCAGTGCTGGCTCCATGTTTGGGCTGGTACCAAGATGTCTGCAGAGGTCCTGGCCAGCGGAGGAAGACAAGGTCTCTTCCTCAGTCCTTTAAGAGAAAGGAGAGGTTTTTCAGAAACTTATCAGCTGACTGGCTCCCTTCTCATTAGCCAGAATGCGGTCACATGGCCCATTCCATTGTTGAGGAGAATGGGATTATCCTTAGGTCAGTCTGGGGAGTGGGGCCATTTTCCCCTGAGCAGGGAGACATGGGTTTCTGAATCAGTCTGGATTCTTTGGGTGAGAAAGATGAGGGGGTGTGTGGATCCTTGGAAGGCAACAAAGAGGGTCCCTGCACTTCAAGGACCTTCCCGAGACAACAGAGACTGAGGCACAGAGAAAGCTGTGGTCAGGAAGGACAGAGGTGGCACTGTGTGCGAGAATTGTGTAGACGTGGAGGGGGACAGTCTTCTTTCAAGTCCCAGCTCTGACATCTGCTCACTGTTATGTACCCCCCAGAGCCTCAGTCTGCTCACCTGCAAAAGGGAGAATATGAATATCTGCTCTGACTCAAAACCTAAGCAGCGATGGGGACACAGGAGTTTCCCAACCTGCAGGATGATGGTTCATATGGAGAAGCTGGTTACTATTAATAGGAAAGAGAGAAATCCTGCAGGAGAGTTGAAGTCAAGGGCAGGTCAAGGACAAAGGCTAGGTGTGACTGGCTGGCCCCTTAAGGTGCAAATGGCAGGCAGTGCCATTCCACTCTGCTCCTCAGGGGAACAAACGCCCTCTGCATCTCTTGAATATTCCTATTTGTAGAAAGTCACCGAATAACAAGAGCAATTAACTCAGAAGATCCAAGCAGAGCTTTATAATTTATGTGACTTTGTACTGACCCTGGGACTGGGCTGGTTCTTTGCTAGCAAAGATCCTTATCTCTAGGATTGAGGGCTAGATCCCCTTAAATCAGCCCTCCTGGAGATGGTGGGGAAGTCAACATCAGCTCAACCCATCCTTTGCAAACTGCCCAGGGTACTAATGAGGCAAGGTGGGCCTCCCTGACGGAGATTTTTGTTTTGCAATTTTAAGGCTTTTTTTTTTTTGACAATCTCAGTTAATTGGATCACCACTTTAGAGACAGGGATTCAGGCTTTCACATGAGAGAAAAAGACAAGACAGTGGGGTCTGCATGTCCCGGAGCAGTGGGTTCTGCTGATTCTCAGCTCAGCCTGGCCTCTTCAGGGAGGCTGGACTGGGTAAGCCCTGCAGGGATCTGGGGGTGTCTCAGTGGCTGGCCTCTATCTCTGATCGGGACTTGAGCCATCTAATCTCTTCAAGGAAATTACAGTACCAGGTTGGGGCTCCCCATCTAAAGTCATGTATAGGACTTGACTCTCCAAATGGTGACAGTAGGAGGAAGCCAGGATTCCTGAAGGTCAAAGCACCCAAGAACTGAGACAGATGCCTAGAGATCAGTACTCTGGGCCCAGCACCCTGCCCATCCTTTTATGGCAGATGTGTCTCCGACAGACAAGTCATTGTCCTCCAGGCCTTGTTCCCCATATTAAAGGTGATGGGGTTGGGGTTCTCTGACATCATTTCCAGGGGAACCCCTATCTGGTTCTTGACTTCGAGCCAAGGCTACAGGGTTGGGTGCACCCAAGAGCTTTTTGTCTCACTGAGCCCATTGCACTTTAGAAGGATGGGCAGACTCACCAAGGAGAAGAGCTGGGGTCATACAGCCACAAAGGTAAAGAGCAGGGAAAGGCCCCGGTGCCGTCAGCACTCAGTGGAAAATATCCCGGTGATAGGCTGGGTGCAGAGGAGACAGGGAGAGCTGAACAACAAATCTCCCTTTAAAGATACCCAAAATGCAGGTATCAGAAGGAGCCAAGTCTGGGAATGAGGAAGCCTGGATTTAGTCCCAGTCCTGCTGTACACTCTGCCTGGAAGTGGTCACTCAAGCTTCGGTTCCTTCCACCATCAGAAGGAAACATCTCTCTCTCCCCAGGCTACTGGGCAGATTGGATTTGAAGGATTATAAGTGGCTGGTACAGAACAGGTACTGAGGCAGTGCCATTTCCCTATTTTTCCTGTGCTAACTGAGGTACCACTGTCTTCCAGCTCCTCAGAAGGCCTGAGTTCTGGGAAGCAGAGAAATCTTATTATCTTAACAGCAAACACACAGAGACTTGAGCTTTGGCAGGAAGCTTTCCAGGTGTGCAGGGCAGCTGGCTGGGCCACTGGGATCAAGAGTGACCATCCCTTTGAGCAACCTACCTACAGCAGCTCTTCCTGGGATTTTCTTGTGAAACAGCTGAGACTGATCACAACAGGAGAGTTGATTAATTATAAAGGGAATACAGAGAAGAAACAAAGAGGACATCACCCAGTCTCATTTTCACCTCTTGTCTCAGTGGAGAATGTACGTGCCCTTGGAGGAAGCCACCCATCCAGCCCCTCGCTCCTCCTAGGTTCTGCATCCACTTGGAGAGGATGGCACCAACTTACCCAGGAGCTACCTCATGATATTTCAGTCCCCTCCCCTGAGACCAAGCCTTGGAGAGTGCCATTCCCATAAGGAGCTGTCAAGCCTCACAGATGCCAACTCTGGTCTGATGAGAAGTTCTAATTCTTTAGACATGGGTGCCAGGCAGAAATCACTTCCCCTTTAAGGCAAGACCCACTTTTACACATAAGAGCATGGATTGTCATCTCCTGGTGGTGGCCCCCCAGGACAACACATTTTTTGTTATTACCCTAATGCAGCAAAGAATCCCAACAAATCTTCTGTCTGCTTCTTTCCAGGCTGGAAAAGACAAGACTGATGACCAGGGATAGGAAAGGCAACTTGAAGGAACCTAGGAAATCTCTAGGATTCTGGTGATTCTCAGAGATAAATCAGATGCAATCAAGAAGCGCCAGTCTGTGGGCTGCAGCACAAAAGAACTAATTATAAACAAGAAGAAGAAGAAGAAGGAGGAGGAGGAGGAGGAGGAGGAGGAGGAGGAGGAGGAGGAGGAGGAGGAGCTGCAGCACAAAAGAACTAATTATAAACAAGAAGAAGAAGAAGAAGAAGAAGAAGAAGAAAGAGGAGGAGGAGGAGGAGGAGGAGGAGGAGGAGGAGGTGGAGGAGGAGGAGGAAGAGGAGGTGCTATAAGAGTAGGTCAAGTTGGAGAATTCAGAGGAAAGTGGAAGGACATTTAGCCCGGGCAGGTAGGAGAAGTTTTCTTCAAGGAAGTGACCTTCAAGCTAAGACTTGCGGGGATGGTACTGACTATCCTAAGATTGTCAGCAGCTGTTCTGATTCCCCAGAAAAAATCCTTTCATCACCATGGATTGAAACACTACCCTGAGATAAAACCTGAGGAATCTGCTAAGCCAGGAGCAAACTTCCAAGAGGAGTCCCAGGAATGTGAATATCCAAACACAATTCAAGATGGTAAGAGCTGGCTTTGGAGATGCTTGTGCACACAGCCCTGGTTAAAGCAATGTCAATAACTGAGCCAGGGCATGCATCTATTTTTTTTTTCTTAAAACAACCTGCACTTCTGGGAATAGCCCCAGAAGGGACATTGGCCACTGATTGCTGGGAAACCAACCGTCCCTGCTGGGCTCTCTGCTCCCTGCCACGTTTGCACATGTTTTCCCCAGGTTTCTGCCTGCTTTCTTCTCAACACACACATCCAAACTCACACCAGCATATGTTACAGCTCATGCCTCCCTCATCTTCCTAAATAACTACACCGAGGCATACAAGAAAATGGATGACGTTCTGCAAATTGTGGCAGTGCAAATACACTGTAAACAGTGGAAGCAGAGCCCTTGGGTTTCTGAGTTTTGTTTCTGTTTTAGTCTTACATTTTTATGGCTGACCCTTACATTGTTTGCTTTGCTGAAGACCCTTAGCAAATGGAAAGTGGGCTTGCCTTGCTACTGGGGGGAATGAAATTTATAAATGCCACATGGCACAGAAAGGAACTAAGCTTGAGAGCACCCTTAGGAGCTAGCAGTTATCAGATCAAAGCATCTCTTTAATTGATCTTTAAACCCAAACATATCAAGCCAAGCACATATATGTGCATGTTATCGTCGTACCTCCCAGACTCCAGGGTAAAACCCAGAATCTAGTCTTTGGCCATGACACTCATGCATACATAAATTCTAGCGTGGGCGGGCATGAGTGGAGAAATGATTGGCAGGCCGGACATTCCCATTTCTGAAATGACTATCATAGCAATCATCATGAATCTTCTCTCGTCTACCCTGTGACCCAAGAAACCTAAAGGCTCAATCTCTGAAAATTTAAGACTGCTCAGAAATGTGCACCTACTGCCTACAAAATCAACACACCAGGGCAGGAAGATGGAGTTTGGGAAGGGCTGTGGGCTTTATAATTAGATAAATATGGGTCCAAATTGAAATCCTGCTAAGTATTAGTTATGGGATGCCAGACAGATATTTTAACTTATCTAAACCTCAGTTGTTTTTCACTTCTAAAGTGAGAATAATAGAACCTAATTCACAGAATCACTATAAAGGTAACATAAGCTAAAGCCCCAAGCAGTGTGCCCTAACTCAGAGAGTATCCAATAATACAAATTGCCATCTTCTGACCTCCTTCTCACATTATTGCTCCTTTCCCCTTAGGAGTATTTGCCAGTGCACCATTGGAACTACACATCGGAGAACTCCTGACCTCATTTGAGTTCTTCTTCCCAAAGTCTCCTACCACTCTTTCCTCTGAACATTTTTAAAATTGACCTTCAAAAAAAGGTCTTTGATAAATTTCTACCCCAATTCTATTTTTCCCTCCCCTGAATAGAGCAGATGTTAATTATTTTTATCTAAAATTTCCTATCAAAGTTATTTAATCAACTCATGAAGACCTTTGGGGAGCCTTCCTTGGTTCCAAAGTAGCTGTTCCCTTAATCATTTCCTCTGCTGCCTTGGGAGGAAAAAAAAAGCTCTGGTCTCCAAGGTGATTTCACTCTCTCTGATCTGGGGAGGGTGTCAACATCTCGCAAATGGTATGCTTGTGTTCGATCTGTTTACTTTTAGGGTTTCTGTGAAAAACTGGTCAAAGCATTCTTTTTAGCAAATCAATGATTCCTTCTATCTGCACCCATGTCTATCTGTCTATCTGTCTGTGAGCATAGGCAGCCCAGGTCTAAGAAAGCCTTTCCTGCTTTGCCTAGACAACTCCATCCATCTTAAGAGCTTCATGCTGAGCAAACGGTCTAAGATCCCTGGTAATTGAAAAAAACGGCAACGTACTGCTATGATCTCCCATTGTCATATTTTCTACACAAGGAGGCTTTGAGTCATTGGTAGTCAGCATCCTGGGTTGAAATTTTCCTGAATAATTCACTATTTCCCATACCATCTTATGCTACCCTGACTTCCTTATGTTGTTCACACTGCCAAAAACTTGTCATTTCTCATTTATTCACTTACCCAAAAATATTTATTCCGTATCGGTCATAGGACAGGCACCATGCCATCTGCGAGGCCTTCGCTAATGGGCAAAAACAGATACTATCCCTTTGAGTTGTCTGAAGAGCAAAGGGAATTAGGTAGGACACCGGTTATGATTAGACAGAAAAGATCATTTTGGCTGCAGAGCACAGATTGAAGGAGACAGGTATGAATGAGATTTCTTCTTTGGACCATAATGGAGAAAGTGGCTCTTGCACTAGCCTTCTGCTATCAATAAGCAACTAAAAACAAGGCTGAATATATAGGGAAACTGCTTTCTGGCATGGACAACAGCCAACACAAGACCCATGACCTCCAAAGAAAGGAGAAAATCATGAGGCAAGGTCTTATTCTTTTTCCAGTTATCCTTATAAGGACAATTTCCTAACTGTTTAACGTAGGGAGGTAGAACTCAGAGCAAATGGAGCATGACATTTCTGTTGATCTTGAAGGAGTAGAGATCAGATTTTAGGACTACTGAAGAAAGTCGAATCTGTGAGACAGGCCATCAAAGAAGAGGGATCTGTGAAGAAATCTAGGTAGTAGGGAGGATGGGCTGTGTGTGCATAGGAAGAGAGTATGCAAAGCTAACCAGGAGGGGATGTTAAGAGGTGGACGGTAGACATAGCAGAGGTCAAGCAGAACTAGGAGATGTTGCAGTTCTATCTCAGCCAGAGTATTGTGACTTTTTAATCCCAGGGCATGCAGTTTAAAACTTCAGAAAGGCTGTGCCTTAAGAATAAGGACCGTGTCCAAGAGAAAGTGTCAACAAATTATGGCTCTTGATTCAGCCACCAATGTTCATAAATAAAATTTTCTTAGCACACACCCTACCCATTCATTTATATTTAAGCTATTGTAGTAGAGTTGATTATTTGCTACTGAGACCATATGGCCCGAAAGCCTAAAATATTTACAATCTAGTCCTGAAGAGGATGTGTTAGGGTAAGGACTGATCTTAAAGTTAAGACTATTCTAGACTTGTTCTAACAAAACCTAAAAGCACGTCTTGCCAAGATCCACAGGGAATTTTGCAATTTTAGTCCTATGAAGTTAAAGGAGCTTTGAGAGAGCATCACAGAATTCTCCCTGCCCCCCAACAAAACAAAAAATCATAACCTCTAAAAGTTCAACATATTTAGCCTAAAATGGAATGATTCCTTGGAACAAAACTGAAGCTCTTCAGAGGAAGATAACAGAATCTAGAATCTCTATGACATATCATTAATAATGCCCAGAATAAAGCAAAAATTACTAGACATGCATAGAAATGGGGAAACTAAATATTAGGCAAGGAAACATCTTTAATAGAAATAGGCTCCATGAAGGTCTGTATGTTGGATTTGGTGATACTTTAAAGTCTATATTATAAATATAAATTATCTACTAGGAAAAAATATAGTGCCAATGACTAAACAAATTACTCTTTAATGGAACAAAATTAAGTTTAAAAAGCAGTGAATGTGGGAAGATCACTGTAAGAAAGCTATCACTAAGTCACAGGTGGGATAGAGACTATTGATAGGTTACACTGGGATATTAGCTATGACTCTGGAGTAAGTAAAAATATTTAAAAGACTCTTAGGAAGAAAAATAGAATTCGGTCATGAGCTGGATGTGGAGGAAAATGTAGTAGGATATAAAAAAGAAAACTTTTTGATTTGAGGCTTAAAGTGTTTTTGATAATGCAGTTTACTGAGTTGGGAAAGTCTGCAGAGGTATATTTGATTAAATTGAGTTAGGTCTTGAATATCTATAGTTTTTGATCTCAATAATTGTCAAACATTAAAAAGTTGTGCTCAAACATCCTGCTTCTTTCTCAATTTCTCCTTCACCCAGTCAAAATTGTTCACTCTTCAGTATTCCTATAACACTCCACTAAGACCCTTGTTATAGCCCTATTCTCTTTTCTAATCATCTACTTACATGCCTAGACCATGAACTCTGTGAATGCAGGGACCATCCCATGTTCATCTTTGTAGTCATGACTCTAGTGTACATTAAGGACATGGTGGGCATTGAGGCAGAATGAATGAATGAATGAATGAAAATAATTCTTAATTTCATTCTTGGAGGTTTGTGACTGGGTACCATTTTTTAAAGGGAAAGGGAGAGATTTTAGAGTTAGACAAATCTGAGATCAGTCTTGACTTCTCACTTACTTCCTGGTAACTGTGTAAGCAACTTCATGTTTGTAAGACGAAGATAAAAAATTACCACCTTAGAGTAAATGAGTTTATTCTTGGAAAGTGGTCAACAGAGAAACTCCTTCCAAAAAAATTCTCTATATTTTGTTAGCCAATGTAGTGGTGATGATGATAAATAGATTAATGTTGCAAAAGCAGCTGCCCAGAAATGATTTTTGCACAAAACAGCAGGAAGTGCTCATTGCAGGAAGGGCTTCCAGGCCCCTTCCTGTGCTTACACTGGTGTAAGGACACCTCTCACAGATGAAAACATGTTCTGTTACCTAGCAGCATTTGCTCAGGCATGCTTACTGGAGAAATATGGGAATTGGAACTATGCTTAGGGGAATAGCTTCTGTTTCCTACAGGTCATTAAAGAAGATGGAAAGAAAAAAATGGTAATTTTTTGCTACCTAACTTGTAAGTCCTAGTTCATACACTTATAAGTTCAGCAAAGGTCTTACCTCACAGATGATCATGAGCAACTTTCTGGCTCCACAGACCCAACAGCCTATGAAATTCGGGTGTTTGGTGTGCATTCACTGTCTTCAGTTGTGCTTCCCAAATTTTGCAATTTTATTGAAGCAGGCAAAAGAGGGCTCTGCTTAATTTTCTGTTATAAGCTGTATTTCAATACACTTTAAATAAATAATCATGTTTCCATTTGCCCCTATGTATTACAAGGTCATGAGACAGGAAAGAAATTTTACATTTGCTTCCAAACTTCATTTCTTCCTACAGGCTGCCACTCCCTACCAGTGCTCTTAGACACAAAAGCATCCCTGCTTCATTCTCTGTTCCATCCAGGAACTTTAGTTATTCAGCTCCTTGTGAGACTTGATTTTTAGTGTTGTATCCACTCTCTGGGTCTCTGGTGTAAGTGCAAAGTGAGTTGACAGTCTGAGGGGCTACCATGATGCACCCTTGGACATTTAACTCTAGTTATGACCTTTACCCTCAGTCATTAAGCTTGTCTACCATATGATGGAAAGCCTGAGAAGACAGTGTCCCACATTGCCAAATAACCTATCACAGAAATGGGCAGTTGCTACCCTTCAAATAGTTAAACAGGTGTCTTCTCCAGAAGGTACCTTGGTTCTATGACCAAAGACCCCCTTCCTGCTAATCTTCACAACATGCCTGAGTCCTAAAGTCTCTGAAAGCAAAATGCTTTTGTCTGAGTGTGTCTTGCTCAGGAGAGGAAATTTGGTAGAGCTCAGCTAGAGCCTCTCTACCCCTTGGAGATCTAGGTAAACCTAGCCAAACTTCCTAAGCTAAGGCCTGTGGAAGTCCAATCCTCTTCCACAATCTCTGAATTCCAAGCAGCTGACACCCTCCTGCACAGTCTTGTCTCTGCTGTTCACACCTGAGGCCTAATTTCTGCCCATACTAACCTAAGCATAAGCTCAGTGTTTCCACAGGTGTACAACAGGGACATTTGGACCAGGAATTTCACCAGTCTCATACATATGGGTTCAATCTCTAGTATTAATTTTTAAAACATGAGAATAAACATTTGAGGCATAGTTATCGGACTCAGGCAAATATGGATTGGATCTTCACATCCACCTCTTATCAATTTTCTGAGAAATAGGGATAATAATATGTATCTCATGGAGTCATTAACAGTATCAGGATAAGAATTTAATTAAAACCTCCAGCCTCTATTTGGATGGTGTGAGTTTCCTTACTTTTATTCATGTTCTCATGTGGCTGTTACTGCATTTCAGATGGGTTTCAATCTCCACTTTTTCCACTGGGAGTCCCTTCCCAGTGAGATGCTAGTATCAAAGATCACTCAGCTTTACTTCCCCGGGCTCCATCCCTGACCAGCCTTGGGGATAGGACCCTCCCTGTTGGAGGGGGATATGTCCCTTCTGATGCTGCATCCTGCATCCTGCATTAGCCAGGTGGCCTATTCCTCCCTCTCAGATCCCACCTCCTCTGCCCATCAACTCAGTCCACGTGAAGTGCAGAAGACAGAGGACCCATGTAGGAGTGACCTAGTCACAGTTACTGGAAGGGTTTGGTGCACTCCTTGGATGGTCTTTGAACAAATAACCCCAGGCTGTTTTGCATCTTTGCCTCTGTTGTTCCCACTTCCTGGACTGTCCTTTCCTCTACACCTGTCTTATCTCTAAGGTAAAAAGCCCTGGCATCTATAGTCAGTCCCTTCAGGTGATGCCCTGAGTCATGCTAAAATAGATTCCATTACTATTCCCTCCTGCACTGAGCTTCAAACTCCCCTAGGGTGGAGCTTCTGACAGCTTTGTGTAGAATCAAACTGAATTCAACAAACTAAATCACACTGCCTCCAATTAAAGGCTATGACCTCTCACAGCCTCTCCAAGCAGTTGGAAATCCCCGGCCTCCTTACTGCCAGTCAGCACTGCTGTCCTAATCGTCTATTACTGGGCCATTCCAGTGCTTCTGAGTGCTCAAAAAGCCCCTGGAAAGGGACCCCAACTACAGGAAAAAGGAAAGGAGGATCCAGGGACACATCCTCCTGTCTCCTGCTGATCAGTGAGTTCTTATACTGAGTCCTTCTACTCTACAAAATGCTTCTTCTACCCATTTAAGCCTCAAGTAGATTTGAGATGTAAGAATATGTTTCCTTTAGAATGATTTATTTTTCCTAGCCTGAGCTTCTTCATCCCTGTAGTTAGTATGATACAACTAGCAATGAAGTCTACTGCTCATCATGTTATCGCGGGAAAGAATGGCGTGGGAAATGGAAAGCTTGGCATGTGTAAGGAACTCAGTGAAAGTTAGTGGGTGATGAAGGAGCATTCTCTCCCAGTCAATCCCCATTATCAGGCTGCAGAGGCGAAGAGCTGTGAAACATGTTCCTACCTCTCCTTGTTACTCTCACATGGGAGTGTGACCCTTCACTTTGAATTGTGGTATCTGTTGTCTTTGGGCCTCTGGAGGCTCTGAAACAGGAAAAGGTTCATTGATATTATGATAATTGTTATAATAACCAATGGAACTTTTATGGGTTTTAAATAATCAATGAAACTCTATTAAAATATTATTTTAGAGCCCAAAGCAAACAGCATATTCAGTTGTCACCTGCTCCAATGCCAGTTTAGCACTGCTTTAACCCATCTGCTGCCTCCAAAGAAGACCCTTTCCCTTTGGGTCATATGCAATGTCGTTCCCCCCTCCCAGAAGAGACCAATTCCACCTTGGCCCTTGCTACTCCAGGGTAGGGGATGGGATTACCAGAGCTCTAAGAGTCTCCTTCTCTCGGTCACTTGCAAGTCCCCCAAACAAGTGATTTGAATGTTCCCCACCATTCAGAAACTGTCTTCTGTAGACAGTGACCAAGTGCCCAAGACCTAAGGCTGAGGAGGCAAAAAGACACAGCAAATGCATGTCCCCCCAGCTCTGGGACAGTCTTGGGAGCCAGCAGTGCTTCCTGAAGAAGACCCTGGAAGGATTTGGTGCACAGACACTGGAAGGATTTGGTGCACTCTGATCTTTGAACAAATAACCCCAGGCTGTTTTGCATCTTTGCCTCTGTTCTTCCCACTGCAGTCAATAGCTGTACCTCTCATAGAACACCTGATGTTGGCATCAGTCAGACTACGGATCACAAAGCTTCTCCCTTTGCCAAGAAAACACTAAGTAGCTTTTGCAAAGCCATGGTCCTAACATCTTTATCTGAAAAATATAAAACAACAAATCACACTGGTTGATCTTCAGCTGAATAATTTTCGAGAGATCTGTGATAGACAAGAGGGAAAGGATGTGGGTAGCCTAAACACACCCAACACCTCACACATGTGGTCTCACTCCCACTTACAGCAGCCTACGAGTCCCTTTTTACAAAAGGAGAAAGGGCAGGTCAGGTATATAAGAAAGTGTGGTCTAGGACTGGGTCCCAAGTTCATTGACCACCAAGCCTAGGCTTTCACTCTTACATTGTGCTGCTTCCCATTAGGAAAGAAAATCAGTGCAAAACACAGAGAGTTAGCAAGAGGCCCATTGCACGACGGAAGGGAGAAGGTGCTTATCTCTTTGACCATCCTCCCTTGCCCTAGCAACCATCCAGTTGATCGCTAAGCTCCTCTTCCCAGCTGGCCAACCCGGCTCAGCCTGGCAGGAGGCAAATCTTCCCAATGCTCTGTAATAACAGGTCTTAGAAATTGGGTTACAAGGAAAAACCATCTTCCATTTCCTCTAGTAAGTGAAAAGCTATTCAATAGAGACCCTTTCTCTTTCAGGGCCTCTCCAGGTTTGTTAACTCTCTGAAAACACTGCTTATAAAACAAAACTTGAAGCGAGGCAGCCAAGAAGTGGTGGGTGATGGGATTTTAATGTGGTCCACGCTGTGAGCCCATCCTGGCTGTCTGCAGAGCCTTGTTCACAGGCCCTCAATTATCCGCTCTCTCAATCTTCCTCCATCCGTGGAGCACATCTCATTTCTCAGACCTGCCCAGGGCTCCTTGGTGATAACCTTCATTTTCTGGGCACAGCTGGGTGGCAGCATGATGTGGCTGGTGGTGGGAGGGAGGAAAGCAAGGGCTGTCATCCACGTGGCTGAGGCTGGAGAGGTGAGCGGCATCATATCCTCCAAGTCGGGACAGCCACTTTCCTCAAAGAGGTACCGATGGCTGTGACATCTCAGACCAACAGTCTGAAAATCCCCCCCACAGACACCAGCTTCTGAAAGAGGCACAGCTGAGTATTTTGGGTGCCAGGAGGAGGAGGTCTATAATCCCAAAGAGCATTTTCCAAGATGGACAGCCGAGCTGAGTGCCTATATTAGAAAGTGGTGATGGGGGCCTAGAGAAGGGAACCTTGGCCACCATGGATTGGTCATCAAGGGAACCACTGATTCCAGGTTTGAAGCGGTTTTTCTCTCGGGGTGTTTCTGCATGTGATGGCGACTCCTCCTTCATGATACCACGGGCACTGCCTGGCCCTGGCCCTCTTCATCTCTCCCCTGCACTAGAGTCTTTCCTGAGAGCCTCATGACCTCCGCCTGCAGCCTCCAATGGGCCTCCTCCTCATGGCTGCCACTGGGATCTTTCTGGAATGCAAAACCCAATCTTGCTGCCCGCTTGCTCAAATGTCCCTTAGGTAACATTTTGTAAAGTTAGACCATCATACACTTTCCTAGAAAAAGTGAAAAAAAATGTTCACATTTTGACCATATGTTAATAACAAATTTATTTATTTATTTATTTATTCATTCATTATTGTTTTTTTTTTTTTTGCAGTGGTTTTTTTCATGTGATTATTTTTCCTGTGCATTTTCTTGGAATTTGAGTTTTCTGCACTGAACTTACAATAAATACAGTTGTGGTTTCTTTTTCTGGACATAAAGATATCATATAGGGAAAAGAAAAAAAAAAACAACTCGAGAAAATCCTCATGCACAGAAGACCGACCAAATTCCTCAGTGTTGTGTTGAGCTCATGCAGGGCTTTCATCTATCTTTCAGTTCTCTTGTTTGGCTACAATTCATAGGCGAGACCTACAAAGGCTTCACGGGGGCTATTTTCTGCCTAAAATATCACCCCTTCCCCTACCATGCTGTTACTTACCACTTTCTCTGATGACTGTCCTTATCCTTAACATAGCTTTTTCTTTTTTTGTTTTTCTTAGCTTATAGAACTCCTAGTCATCCACTGAAGCCCACTTCAAATGCACCTCCTCTAGAAACCTTCATCTCCTTCCTCAGCAGGGATTACTTCCTTCTCTTAGCACTTGCTCATTTCCTATACCTCAGTCCCCCACAGTATGAGCGGTGTGATTACCCCTTCTCCAGATGAGGAAACTAAAGCCCAGTAGTAGCCAGGATGTGATAGATCCTGCACCAAACCCAGGCCACGTGGCTCTAGACACTCTGCTTTTCAACCAACACACAGGAGAGCTTCCAAGCAGTTGCCACCTGTCTCAAATGTAAGTCAGCACTGCCCCGATAGGTATATTAGTTAAGAGGGGTCCTTTGACATCAGCAAGGTGTCTGACACAATCAGGGTCACATGCATTGGCTCTTGCTCCCCATGATGTCTCTTGTCAATCATCTGTAGCCCAGAAGATCCCAGAAGCACCCACAGGGCAGAACATAGCAATCACTGTAAATGCAAACCTGAAAATGAGAGACTGAATCCAAAGTTTATTTTAGAACAATGCTGCTCCATCCTTCCAGGATTTGGGATCCTGAGTAAATTATTTCTGTAACATATGCACAAAGCAGGCAAGGCAATATTTTATTATTAGCTGGAGCTCTGACCCCAAGAGACCTGGCAGAACTCTGAGGAGCAGGGCCGGAGCCCACGGAGGGCCTGATTTATCTCAGCACTCACTTGCGTCTCTGAATTTGGATTTCTACTCTGCTGGGGTGAGGCATGGCATTGAGATAAAAAGCTGGACATGGAGGGCACAAGAAGCCACCTTCCTGGATGCCGAGAAGGAAGCCAGTCCAGGCCTCTGGGTAAGGGCTGTCTTGGTAACCTGAGGTTTAGCTGTCCCATGGGAGGGAGAGTTCACTTAGGGCTGGGATGGGATGAATCCCATTGTCATCCAAGTCAGTGAGGTGGAGGAAAAGGAGTGACCAAACACCATGGGGGGAAGAGGCAGCCAGAGTTGGGGGGAAGATCCCTGCTTCCTTTGGGGGAAAAGATTGGGAACTTCTCTACCATCCATCACATTCACAATGGTCCCTAAAGGAAGTGGGGACAGACTCCTGGATTCAGAGTCCAAGAAAGTGCTATCGTAAAGATTCGCATTCTTCAAAAACAGAAGTGTCCCCCAACAGTGGCCCCCAAGGCAGCATTGGTCAGAGGTGGTCTAGGCTACTTAGCATCATAAAGGGAGAGTCCTGGTCTCCCTAGAATCCCAGAAAGCAGGTTGATGAAACAGGTAATGTCTTAGCTTTTTCACTGCTGTGATTAAAGGATTTGAACAACTCTAAACAGGAAAAGTTTATTTGAAGGCTCACAGTTTCAAGAGGTCTTAACCCCTAGAAGGCTGGCTCCATTCCTTGGAGCTTGAGGTGAGGCTGAACATCATGGCAGGAGAGTGTGGCCAAGGCAAGCAGCTCACATCAGGAAGCAAAGAGAGAGAGACTCTGGCTTGAGATACAAAATATACACCCCATAGGCACACCCCCAATTAACCACTTTTTCTAGCCACACCCCACCTGCCAATAGTTACCACCCAGTTAATCCCAGCAGAGATTAATTCACTGATTGTGTTGAGGCTCTCATAATCCAATCATCTCTCCTGTGAAACTTCCTGCATTGTTTTACACATGAGCTTTTGAGGGACACCATATATCCAAACCATAAGAGGTAATAAAATATTAAGGAAGGAGGTCATTTCTTAAAGAGGTGACCCTTCAATTATAAGTTAGATAAGGAGATGTGAACAGGAGTCCCACTAATCCTTGGGAACTCTATTTATTTATTCATTTAATTTGTGGTGCTGGGGTTGGAACCCAGGGCCTTGTGCATACTAAGCAAGTACTTAACCCCACTGGGCTGCAGCCCTAGCCCTGATCCTTGAGAACGTTAGAACCACAGAGATGAATGGATCTCAATCTACAAACAAATATTTCTTGAAGAACCGCCATGGGCAAGGCTTTGCTAAGGACCAAAAGGGAGATATCAAAGAGGGGCAAGACATGCAGTCTCCTGGAGCATTTAGGTCTCTCTTGGTTCTCTGCAAGTTCAAACAATCCTTAAGTGCTGTAGCTGGAAGGAGCTACAGAAGTCTTGTTGTGCTCTCATTTTCATTCATTAATCAACAATGTTTTGATACCGCCTATTTGCCAGGCAGTGTTCTAGGTACTAGGGTACAATAGCAAGAAAACAGATATGGTTCCACTTAGTGAGGGAAACAGATAATAAATAGGTGAGCAAACAAATGTCAAAGATGATTCCACAGCATTACATATGTGAATAGAATAAAAATACTGCCATGCAATAGAGAATAAAGGGTGCAATGCTGGATTTGGTGGTCAGGGAAGGCCCCTTGAGAAGAACTCATTTGAACTGGGGTGTGAATGATGGGGAGAAGCCCTGCATAGAAATTCAGTAGAGACTCCAGGCAGAAGAAATGGTGAATGCAAAGGTACTGTGGTGGCTAAAAAGCTGATTTTGCCCAAGGTACATCAAGAGGGTCATATGGCTGGATCTGAATGAGCAAGGTGGGAGGATCTTGGAAACATAGCTAAGGATCTGGCCATACGTTACCAGATAAGAGGGCTTTGGAATTTATGAAACAACAAGGCCACCCATGAGCAATTTTAAACAGAAGAAATAGAGCAAAAGAAGAAAAGAGCAGGAGAGGAGCACCTAGGCCTACAGACTCCCAGCCCAGTGCCCTCTCCCACCACTGCATGTCCACGAGCTCCCTCTGACTTCCATCCCAGTTTTCTAGCATTGCACAGTGAAGGGCTTGGGCCTTGCTTGCTTTTATATATATATATATATAAAATTATCACACAATGGCCCTGTTATGTCTGAGACACTGCATTCTGACAAGACAGGGCTCCAGGAACTTTGCCTGGGAAATATTTGACCTGTATCGTGTGCCTAGCTGTGATCACTGATGCATCTCAGCGACATGGATGCATCCCCCCGCCATCTGTCAGCCTACACACTGCAAATTATTCCAATCTCTACCTCAGGTTCCAACATAGTGGCTTTGGTTTTAGGACCCAAGTATCTTCTCTGTTAAAAAAAAAAAAAGGCAGCGTTGAGGACCAAGGAATTTGGTACAAGGCAGGTGAGGCTCTGGGGTAGAATTCTGCTTCCTACTGCAAGGAGACTGAGGTCCTCAGACAAGAGGGGCAACAAAGGGTAATGAAATTGAACAGAGGGGGTGAGCTGTCCAGCCGGGCAGAGGCCTTGACCTTGAACCCTCATTACCAAGTGCAGTGGGTGGAGGGAACTCTTGGCTGCTACAAGGTGGAGTGACTCTTGGTGGGTTCATGGTAGGGAGCAGGAGAGCTTGTTGGAGATGGGTGCTCTCTGTCTGTGGGTGACAGTCCAGGTGCTGTCAAATACCTGGGAGAGTGTGAGGAATTCCACAGTAGAGCTCAGGCCAGGAGGGAAAGAGCCAGCACCCAGACAAGGAGTCTAGGCCCCAGCCCCATGAGGAACTGGAATAGTGCTTTGAAGGACTGATTAACCTGCTGCAGTATATATAGACTCCTCAAAATCTACCAATTCTCAAGTTTATTTGTGAATATTTAATGGTGGCAAATGGGTATACTTGATTGACAGGGCTGCTCTGTCCCCTCATGGATGGTCATAAGGTGCTCAGGTCCTTCCCATGTTGTGCCTCTGCCATCTCCTAAGACAAAGCTTCTCAAAGTATGGCCCCCACACTGACATCACTGGTATCATCCTAGTTAGAAAAACACACACTCAAGCACCTGTCCTGGGTCACTGAATCGGAAATGCTGGGGGTAGGTATGGGGCCCAGAAATCTGTGTTTTAACAAACCCTCCAGGTTCCTCTGAAGCAGGGGCCTGTGGCCCTGCCATCTGCACCCAGTCAGCCAAAGAAGGAAGATGCATGCAGATGAGGATGCATTGCAGACTGAGAGCCTGAACCCCAGGGTGGCACATCTCCTCTCCACACATAGTGCTTTACTGGGAACTGGCCACTGGCCACTAGCAGCAAGGAGAGAGTCCAGTGCTGGCCAGCTGCTTTCCAGTTATGGTACATGATACAGACAGGGAGAGAACTAGCCAAGGTGTGGCTTTGTCAAAGAGCACACACCAGAGGCCTGGGAGGAAGGAACAGGACACAACTGTCCTACCATGAGGATGTCCTACCTTGGCTGTTTTCTTGAGATTCTTCTCTAACTGGAGACGGGGGTTTGGCCAGAAGCCTGGAGGTACAGAGCAATTGAAGACTTGGGAAGCTCAAGGTCACAGATGTAGAAAGTGGCAGGGCTGAAGCTGGACTCAGGATTGCCCAACACCAAGCTTTAGGTCTGTTTTGTCTCACCCAGATGCCCCCCCTCAATGCTAGCCTGCTCAGACTGTGTAGCTTAACTTAATTCTTGAAACAGGCCTGGGTAGCCCTGCTGTCTCCTTTTAACAGCAAAAGACCCAGTAACTGAAGGTACAAGAAGGTGTTGAGAAAACATGGAGGGAGGAATAGGATCCATAAGCACAAAGAAAATTCCAGAGAGGACATGCAATTAAAGACAAATAGGGGGAGTGTATGTATGTATCTATTTACATACATGCATAATATATATGTATGTATTTGTACATGGATGTGCACGTGCATCTATAGATACACAGGCATATGAAAGTATTACCAGGCTATTTGGAAAGAAGAGAAAACTGTGCCCATGAATTCACCACGCTAATAGGTTTCACGTGTAGGGACGGTCTTCAACAGGTGTAGGGAAAAGAAGTGTTTCCAGACAAAGCATGAGCAAGATCCCAGAATGAAAAAATACCAGAGGGGGGGTAAATCCATGGATGGTTTGGAGAACATCAAATAACTGGATGTCCCTGGAGTGGGAAGTGGTGAACAATACTGCCCGGGTGAGAGGGAGGACCCAGAATACAGGAGAAATTGAATGTCGAGCTAAGGAGATGGTACTCTATTCTTCAAATAAAGGGGAATCCAGGAAAGAGTTTTGAGAAGGAGAATGACATGTGTGTAGTAGAAAGATTACCCTGGGGGTGATGAATAGGACCCACTGAAGGAGAAGAACTTTCCAGAAGGCAAGTAGATAAGGGAGGCGATAGGTACCATAGCTTTCAGGAGAGAGAATGGGGCCTGGAACAAAAGTGATAGGAATGGGTAAGACGGGGAGAGGCTCTGTGAGTGGATGAGGCCGGGGAGGAGACGATTGTTCGTGTCAGTGAATCAGGGGCTGTTAAAAAATAAAGCACCACGGAAACCCATATGGAAACCCATATTTGGTACATTTTATTAATTATAGGATGCACATTTTGTTTTTAATTTTAAAATCCCTAGGACCAGGCTGTCTCCCACAAGTAAAGATGTCTTTCAATCCGTCAGAAAGTTACAGGAAACTTGTTACAACCTGTGCTTGGTGCTGAGCCATTCATGGGGTGGTTGTGCACACTGCTTGCCACACAGAACCAACAAGCACAGAAGGCAAGCAGGATGCCCACGTTTCTAAAAAAAAAAAAAAAAAAAAAGAAAGAAAGAAATGTTAAAGCTATAGAGGCTTATAGAGGCTTATGTGAGTGACTTATCTATTGATCAGGACTCTCTTTGAGGCAGCAGATATCAATTAGCCAAACAAACCTTGTTTACTGAGTTTGAACAGAAGCTGCTGACATTACGCATTTGGGTGGGGAGAAGGTGTAAAATAGGAGTAGAGTCAAAGAAAAATGTTCTCAGCATTGAAAGAAAATCTTAGAGGCAAGAACAGAACACACTTTTCCAGGTACTACATCATCATGCAGATAACCCCAGCAGCTGGGAAGGCTGAGGCAAGAGGATTGCAAGTTAGAGGCCAGCCTCAGCTACATAGCAAGGACCAAAGCAACTTAGAGAGATCCTGTCTCAAAAAGTAAAAAAGAGCTATGATTTAACTTAGTGGTAAAGTGCCCTTGGGTTCAATTCCTGGTAATAAATAAATAAACAGATAATAAAATGCTGTTTCATCAACAGACTGATGACGAAAATTCCATATGGAAATAAAACCATGCAAACAGCAGACTCAGAGTCAACGAGAAATGCAGAAGACTGTCAAGAGGTATATGTTCTAGGCATTCCTTGACCTTTTGTTTTGTTTTGCTTTGTTTTTATCTTCCATTTGTATGTGTACAAGAATGATACATAGTCTATTTGAATAAGAATGAAACTTTTTTAACTTTCTTAACTTTTTAAGTAAGAAAGCATTGTGTCAAGCTGGGAGCTGTGGCACATGTCTGTTAGCCCAGTGGCTCTGGAGGCTGAGGCAGGAGGATGACGAGTTCAAAACCAGCCTCAGCAACTTAGTGAGGTTTTAAGCAACTCAGCAAAACTCTGACTTAAAATAAAATATTAAAAATGGCTGGGACTGTAACTCAGTGGTTAAGTGTTGCTGGGTTAAATCCCTGATGAGAGAGAGAGAGAGAGAGAGAGAGAGAGAGAGAGAGAGAGAGAGACAGAGACAGAGAGAGAGAGAGAGAGAGAGAGAGAGAGAGAGAGAGAGAGAGAGAGCATTGTGTCATTGTTTACCAGACTGCTTTGCTTCTTAATGATATGTAAAATAATGGTGCATCTTAAAATTGATGTCATCTTAAGAGTCAGTGAAAACTGGCATTCATTTTCCTCCACCTCCTGGCTGGGAGAAGTTCAGGATGAAGTCAATGTTAAGCCCCAAATTATTAAATGTACCTGAAAAGTCTTTCCTGGCAGTGCTGGTGAGAACTGAAAAAGACATAGAAAGTTTGGGAAACGGATTTGGTACGTTCTTATAAAATGAAACACACCTTTCACCAGAGACTCAAGAATGTCTACTCATGGTTATTTACCCCAAAGAAACAAAAGCACTGGCACACAATAAAACTGTTGATAGCAGCTTTATTTCTCATAGCCACAAACTGGAAATAGCCTACCTGCTCATCAGCTGTGAGTGGGTAAAGGAATTTTGGGTCCATTGCACGATGTACCTGTTAAGGATTAAATGTAAGGTGCCCCTCAAAAGCTCATGTGTGAGACTATGCAAGAAGGTTTAGAGGAGAAATGACTGGGTTGTGAGAGCCTTAACCCAGTCAGTGAATTAATCCCCTGATGGGATTAATTGAGTAGTGACTGAGGTAGGTAGGGTGTGGCTGGAGGAGGTGGGACATTGGGGGTGTGGCTTTGAGGTATATTTGTATTTGGCAAGTGGAGATCTCCTTCTCTCTCCTCTCTCTCTGCTTTTCAATGATCACCATGTGAGCGGCTTCCCTCTGCCACACACCACCATGATGTTCTGACTCACCTTGAGCCCTGAGGAATGGAGCCGGCTGTCCATGGACTGGAACCTCCATGAGCCCTCCAATACACTTTTCCTCCTCTATCGTTGTCCTGGTTGGATCCTTTAGTCGCAGCAACAAAAGCTAACTAAGACAGTCCTACTGCTCAGGGGTGAAAAGACAGACCACTGGTTGACATCATGGGTGAGTGTCAGAAGCATTCTGATAAATGGGAGAAATCAGAGCCACAAGACGACAAACCACACGGTTCCATATATATAGCATTCTAGAAAAGGCAGAACTAGAGGCCAATAAAATAAATCAGTGGTTCCCAGGATTGGGTTTGGGGTTGGAAGAACAGGTTGACTGAAAAAGGGCCAAGAAGGAATTTTGGGGATTGAGGAAAGGTTCTATTATTTGATGGTACAACTGTATACATTTGTCACAGCTCATCAAACAATTTCCTTTAAAAAATGCAAACTTTCTTGTTTGTAATTCATACCTGGTATGACTGAAAGATTGAAACAGACCTGGATTCAAATCCAGACTTTTCCTCCTACTAGTTGTTTGCCCTGGGAAGCTTCCTTAACCTCTCTAAACTGACCTGGGCTTTCCATGCATTCAACAAAGCTAACAAGTCCCGGCGAATAAGGCTTTACTGAGAAAACGAAGTGAGGCAATATACATAAAGTACTCAGAGAACAGAAGAAAAAAATAAAGGCTCCATCGTGGTAGTCAGCATGCTACCAGGGACCACAGGCAGTTTCATTATGGAGGGATTAATCAGTTGTTGGGATGACAGAATTGTACAGGCCAATCAATTGTTTGTAGCCAAAACCATCATTCTGATCAAAACAATGTTGAATAGAGACTCCAGGGAGACGCAGCTATTTACAGTCTGTGCATTCAAGCCTTCAACCCCACTGCTCACACGATCCATCTCACTCTGTGAAATTTTATGGAAAGGGAGAGAGTCCTGGGTGAAAGTTATTTTGTGCAGGAGTCCCAAGAGATGTCTGGAAGGCTGGGCACCATCCCTGGCACACAGATGGAGGATTGATTTGACTTTCACTTCCCACTTATGTTGGGATCTAAACACACCCCAAAAGGAATCAAGTACTTCAGTATAGAACAGAGAAATGTACTGAGTGTTTCTCATGCATTGGATGCAGCTAGTCTTTGTAAGAACCCCATGAGTTATAAACGTTGATAATTTCCATGAAGCCCTGAAACAGAGGAAGTCTTGGTCCCATGGTCCTCACCTTACTGTAGATGCTGATGAGCTCTAAAGCCATGGCCTGGGTTTCCCATAGGCTTCTCCCTTCTGGACCTCAGGTGAGCCCTTGTCTTTTGCCCCACCTGTAAAACTAATGGCAGATCTAGAGGATCTTTGGCTCCCTTCCCACTTTGATGCTGTAACATAACAAACGCATCTTCTTTCATGTGTTCTCTACGGTCAGCCCCTCAATGGCTCAGATTGGTGAGATCTGAGCTCTGGCTCTCCATCTTTCAGAAATCCAAAGATTGGGGCCAGGGCAACAAAATTGTGCTTCTCTTAAAGCAAACCTGTAGGAGTAAAATTGATAAGAGAGGAGATGAGAGAAAGAGACTCAGGCAAATCTTGAAGTCTAGAAGTAGATCATTAAACTTTTACAACTTCTAATAATGTTGTGGTTGAATAAAGTTCATTTTAAGTGTTAAACCTGTCAACCTTAAGATGGCAAAACCAATTCTAGTCCTTCCCTTTACATTAAAGACACATCAATAATTTATTGATATTTTTTCCCCTAAGAAAAATATCAAAACACCCAGTCAGATTAGTTCTGCAAACCATATATTATAAGACACAGGAGTCTGGAAGAATATAATGAAGGATTCTGGTTTTAAGAAGATGGAATAAACATTTCAATCTAAGAAATAAAATTATGCATAAAGATGTGCAAAAGATGATCGCGCATATCGCAACAATCATACGAAATGTACAAAAAAGCACATGAAAATGAAGAGGCGACACTGGGCTCAGCTAATTTAATAGTCAAACTCAAGGTTTTCAATTAATAGACATTTATTAAGCATGTCCTATGTGCTGATCTCTGTGCTGGGGGTGTCTGGGAATAATAAGACTTGGTCCCCAGCCTCAGAGAACATACCATTATATGAGGAAAACTTATACCCACCCACCCAGGAAAATGCTCTTGGGAAATTTCATGGGGCCCCAAGACCTTGAAGGAATTACCAACTCTGTGAATATTGTTTCTCCTTTTCCCTTATATAAATTTTAAAGTTTTCTGTGGTTTATGAGCCCTCTCTGAGAAGATCCTGGTATACCAGATGGCCTCATCTCCCCTAGTTGTCCCCCACCCTTCAATCTCTATGCCACCATCTCTAATTCTCTGAGCAAGACTATATTGAATTGTTCCTTATGATGTACCCCCCACTGCCTATGGAGGTGACCTTGTTTGGAATAGGATCTTAGCAGATGATCAAATTAAATGAGATCATCAGAGTGGGACTTCATCGAATATGACTGATGCCATTATGGAGAAAGGAGAGATATGATCAGAGAGAGACAAATACAGAAGGAAGAGGATGTGACAACCCAAGAAGAAAGCCATTGGCAAGTCCAGAAACCCCTGAAACCACCAGCAGCTGGGAGGGAGACCCAGAATGGAGTTTCCATTGGAACTGCCGAAGGAATCAACTGGGCCAACACTTCAGTTTTGGACTCCAGACTTCAGAACTGTGAGACAACACGTTTCTGTTGTTGGAGGCACTCAGTCTGTGTTATATTGTCACAGAAATCTCAGGAAACTAAGACAAGGGCTGAGCTCTTTTAAGCCTAGGTCCTGACCTTTTTCTCTGACCACCCCTTCACTTGGCTAACTCCTCCTGAGCCTGGATGTCCTTTTCTCAAGAGAAGTCCCTGGTTTCTCATCTCCATGGGTCCCAGGCTACACAAGTATCCCCTCTTGCATAATTCCCTGCTATCTGCCTGTCCCCCTGACTGGCATGTGCCTGGCATGGTAAGCACTCATGAAATAGCCATGCTAGGTAAGTGGGCTTCCTATGAAAATCAAGAAGGAGGGCAATTGTGAATGTAGAGCCTCAGGCACATTGGCTGGATCTCTATTACTTGGGTCCATGCAATACATGTGGTACGTGCAGAGCTCCACTCCTGCAAGGCGCTACATATTAAGGTTCTTTGCATGTTTTCTTGGCAAACCGAGAAGATTTGCATTGGGACCTTAAGATGTTAGCATTTGGCACTGCCCTACTTGTGCTTCCGGCTTCCCTGCCCTCCACTTTGGAACCCAGCCGGACAGCCCTGATGAGGGCTCAGGAGCAGGAGGCTCTTAGCGTAGAAGACACTGGAACCATTCTAGGGTGAGAAGATCAGGAGCCAGTGGCAGAACCAGCCTTTCCTGGCCCCTGGGGAACATTCAGAAGGCCTCTCCATCTGGCTGTCCATTTAGAAGCTTGACCTCTTTGCAAGCAGGGAGCATCCAGAACCCATTAAAATGCAAGACACCTGCTGAGTGTCTGAGCAGAAATCTGCCAGTTAGAAATTAAGCTCTTCGGTGGCATCACAGACTGCATCTCCAGGTGACAGAAGTGTGTAAAACAGTGACTAATAGTCAGTCACCTCCTCTCAGACTAGCTCAAGGCCTTAGGGCTTATGAGAGGCAATCATTTGCTCTCTCTGTGCCCCGGTCTCCCCATCTGCAAATGGGGGCAGTTTTCCCTTCTGTGTCCTTCCCCAGATAATCTGCTGGGGACAGTGAGTGACAAGGGTTTGAATAGGCTTTGCAAGCCCAAAATCACTTAGACATGAGGTTGCCATTCATTTCACTAACAAGTATTCATTACTAGACATGAATTCTGCAATTCTATTTCTACATCTAACCAAACCTCCAAATATCTCCACCCAATGAGCACACCTCTTCAAAAGAGGGCATGGGCTGATCTTGTAGCAAAATTCTACCCTAGGGTTTAACACCATTTCATAGGCATTAGTTGAATGACTACTTTGTGAATATACCAAGAGCCAGGAGAGAGACTATGCTGTGGAACAGCTGATCAGCCCCTCAGGGAAAGTGGCTCCTATATATGCAATGAGACAGGATCTGGGGTGGGTAGAGACAGTGGTGGATGGTGAGTCAGAGGAAATGGGTTCTTATCCTGTTGTTGCAAAGGACAGGTTGCATGACCTTAGTGAGTCACCCAATTTTCTCTGTCCTGTTTTTCTCCTTCATTCTCTAAGCCTCAGTAAAAATGGCCTCCATTTTTGATGTGAAGATTCTACATCAAAGACCTAATGTGGGATCCCATTTGGGGCACCATGTTTCAGGAGGACAATTCTTAGGTCCTTCCACTGGCCATGTCTACATGGAGATTTTAGTAGCTCCTGACCTCTTCTCAATAGCCATCCCAGCTCTGCCTCTTATTATGCAATGGGATACAACTACGGTTTTCATCTCTAAGTCCCTTTTATATTCAACACCCTACAGTTCCCAGTTCAAAGGTCAAAAAATAAGGAATGTAGGTGTGCAGGCAGCAGGGTTGGAAATGGTGTGGAAGTTGGCAGCTACTCAGCATTTACTGGCCACAGGCAAGCATTGTGCTGGAGGTTTTTGTATATCTCTTCCTTGAGCCATGGGAAGATGTCATTTATCCTCATCCATGAAGTTCAGAGAGCGTAAGTCACTTCCCCAAAGTCATAGAGCTAGCAAGACATAGACAAGGACTGATTCTCTAGCTGATGCCCTAATAAAAGGGCCTTAGATAAATCAGATTATGTTCCTATTACACCTCCTACACCCATTAGTTTAGGACCTTCATTGCTAATGTTGACCCAAAACATAGTTCTCACTTTTCTTGCAAGTTCCCTTTAGAACTCTCTGCTCTGTTTATATTTTTTCCTTGGTTTCCCACTTTGTTCTTTGCTCCTTGGACACAGTCAGTCTATCTTACTGTCCAACTGTCCTGCCAGGCCCTGTCTCCTGGAACCTCAGCCTACATTATGATCCAGTGGCTGCGACCTGATTCAGTTATGTTGAATCATGTCACACTGAGGATCGGGCATGTGTTTGTCTGTTTAGAAAAATGTACATTGAGTATCTGCTGGGGCCAGACGCCCTTCAGTGAACCAAGCAAGGCTTCTTCTCTCAAGTTCATTCCAGTGAAAGCAGAGGATTCCACCTGTAAACATGTAAACAAATGCCTAATTCAATACCAGGGAGGAATGTGGGCTGGAGCAGGATGGCATGGGAGGGGAAAGTGGGAGGTAGCTCAAGGAAGGCCTCTACCAGGATGAGATACTAAAGCCGAGGTGGAAGTGGTGCTCAAAGAGTAAACTGTGTGGCAACCAAGGGGGAGAAGATATTGGGCAGAGCCATCAGCAAATACAAAGCCTTGAGCCGAGAACAAGCTCACCAGGTTCGAAGAGCAGAAACAAGACCACCATGGCTGCCGAGGAGCGAGGGGAGAGTGGTAGACAGATGCCCTCCGATGGTAGAAGTGGATGATGGAGAGTGGTAGACAGATGACCTTGTAAATTGTAGAAGGAAGTTCTAATTTGACTCTAAAGGCAAAGAGGAGACCTAGAGAAGTTTGGGCAGGGAACTGGTGTAGGGTTCCCTTACATTGTCATAAAAGATCACTTTGGCTGTTCTGTGGGAAATTAACTGGATAAGAGCAGAAAATAAAGAAGAAGACCAGTCGGGAGGCTGCAGCCACAGTGTTCACACTACAGGGTGAGGTGTGAGTGGCTGTGACCTGGATAACAGCAGAAGTGAGGAGAAAAGGTGACATTTGAAATCTATTTAGTAGAGAGTTGGACCTTTAACAGTCAGCTCTGGGGGGATAAGGCTTCCCTGATTGAAGCATTTGCCAGTCTCCATGATGTAAGTCGCTGCCTCTCCTTCCCATGAGTCACCTGGATTGCAAAGTGTCAGAAAATATGTGAAGGGCTCACCTATGTAGAATCCCTTCCTGCATATCACTGGATTTGTTTTTAAGGCAAACCCTGCAGCACTTGTTGAAAATCAGAAGGTGGAGGAAAAGGCAAGACAGAAATCCAGAATGACTGTCACTCCATCGAGTCCATGATGATGTCCTTCACCATGATGGGTAAACAAAATTAGCCAGCTCTGCAAGCAGATCAGAATTATGAAGGTTAGTCCAATATACTTACTAGATTGAGAAGAGGGAAAGAATATCACTGTGCTTTTTCTCTTGATTTTGGGAATAAGGAGAAATTTTTCTGCACCCCTCAGAAATCTAAACAATTGCAGAGCCACTCAATGGTGTAATGGTTAAAAGCACACACATCTGAAACAAGACTCTTTTGTCTCTCTATTAGTCACACAGGGTAATGCTAGATGCTAAAACAAACAATCCCCAAACTCTCAATGACTTAATAGAAATTAAGTTTCTGTCTGTCTTATGCAATTGCCAACAGGAAGGCTGGAGTAAAGGTGGCAACCCTGACCCACGTAGCTATTCGGGGATTGGGACTGACCCACACACTGTCATCTTCTGAAGTCAGACTAGGGATTGTTATCTACTGTCAAGAGGGGAAACACAGATAGAACCAATAGCTCAGAAGCACTTGTACCAAGAAGTGACGTTTCTATGGCCATCATATCCATTGCTAAGAACTGGTCACTAAGCCAGGGGACCTGAGACTAGGCATTTCTTGGCCAAGGAACCATTTCCCAACTTCAGCTTCACTCTCTGAAAAAAAAAATGAATTCTTAGTGAATATTCATTGATCTCTGCCTCAGTTCATGACCCAGGCTGTGCCTTGAACACATCATTTAACTACTGAGTCTTAGTTCCCTCTCAGTAGAATCCTTACCTTGTAGGGTTCTTGTACTGCTAAGGAAATAAAAGGAAAGAGAGTTTCTGAAGCCCTTGGCTTGGTGTCTGCCATGCTCCACACATTTGAATCAGGAGGAATATTTGTGATCACCCATCCAACCCCTCATTTTCCAGATCTGCCTATCTCACATCAATGCATACTCCCTCGCTCAAATCTAAGCTTTTACCCACAGTCCACAGAGAATGAGGCCCAATGACACTTGGAAAAAAACTTTACACCTTAGAGGTGCCCCTCAAAGTAGGGTGATAGCTTTGGAGTGCTCTGCACAATTCCAGTTTTCGATCTAACAGCACGTGTTGGGTCCTATGGCAAAGCTGTTGGAATTCTCTGAGGCTCCCTTTCCTCCTTTCCAAGGGGAAGATAACCACAAGTACCCACGTCTTTGGCAGGACATCACATGCAGAAGTACCTCACAAACCATGAGCCCTGCACATGTGAATGTATGTCTTTTTGCTGGCATCTGAAGCTCTTTGAAGGTTGCCTAGAGTGTCGTGAGAATGAGACACAGCCCAGTCAGACCAATCCCCAACAGATTCGCCTCATTCTAAAGAAGCAATCTGTCAATCAGTACACACTGCTGCTGCCTCGCCAGCTGGGGGTTCTCATCAACAAGAAGTTGAAGCTGTTCATTTTCCAAGACTTCTCCCTCTCGTCTTGATTCTGCATGCTCAAGGTTGTCCAGGGTCCCCAGAAATCAGAAATGATTTGTGTCAGAGAGCACATTACAAGAATCATTTGTCATTTCTGGTTCACATTTGAATTTGAAGAATGATGCTGGGGAGTGATCCAGAGGCACCATGTGGAGCGTTGCCATGATGAGTAGCAAAACCGTTATGTTAACCTTCTGGGGAGCTGTGTGCTGGGGTTCGGTTTTGACTGCATGTACCCAAAGCAGAAATTTCAGGCTCCCACAGGGGGATGAATTGAGGAAGCATTAATAATAAGAAGACTTCATATTTGGATGATGATTTTTTTTTCTCCAAAAGAAAAAGAAAGACTCTTTGTGGCACAGAGCAACATGGAATGACCTTTTACAGGGCATTGGATGAACCCCTCAGTTGACAGAGAGAAGCCTTGGGGTACAGATAGGTTTGTGACCCATTCGTGGTCACAAAACAAACTTTCCAGTTGATTAGAAAAAGCCTTCCTTGTGAAAAAGCTGAGTTCGAAAACTGACCTAGGAATTTAGTGCCTCAGGTTTGAAGCCCAGCTCCTTCTACATCTGGTTGGGTGATTTCAACAAGCCACTCCACTTCTCTGCCCCTCCATCTGCCTCCAGATGAGTCCCCGAATCCCATATCCCTGACACTTTTTATTTTTGATTCTGTGCAATTCGTGGGAAAGGCTTTCATCCTTATTTAGAAGTTGAGAACACTGAAATCCAGAGATCTGGAGGAGTTTCTCAGAGGGGGGCTTCTGGATCTTGAATCACAGTAGATATATTTTTTTTATTATTATACATAGAAAGGAAAGGGCACTCCAAGCAGAGACAGCAGCCTAGCCAAAGGCAAGGAGAGACGAGCAGGGCACCCTGAGGAAGTCTTACGTATTTGTTGGTGGCTACAGATAGGATGCAAGGGAAAGGGCAGAGGAGGAACGTACTGAACAGCAACTTGGAGTCAGATCACGGAGAGCCTTGAATGTCAAGTTCAGGGCATGATATCTCTAAGCCATACGTTCATCCAGGGGTGATCTTTGACTCTCAAGGAGCATTTGGCAATCTCTGGACACATTTTTAATTGTCATTACTGGTGCAGAGGCTACAAAATATCCTACAATGCACCAAACAGCTCCAGGCAGCAAAGAGTTGTCTGGACCAAACCGTCCCTGGCACCAAAGCCAAAAGCCCTGCTATAGACAGAGAGTTCTCTGCTGACCTCGATGAAGGCTGCTTGTGGTGGAGGGAGGGCAAGATTCGAGGCAGGGGCTGCCCTGCAATCATCCAGGGAAAAGGTGATGAAGCTCTGAGCTAAGACAGAGTCAAGAGGACCAATGTCAGTGAGGTGGAAGAGATGGAATTGACAGGCTGTTCTTCCCATCCTTTGCCCTAACACCTTACAATTTCAAGCATTTTTTTAGCATCTTTTTCTTTTATCTTTCCTATCATTTGCTCAGCTGTCCCTAAGAGCCAGAGGGTGAGAGACCTGGGACTATATTTCCCCTTTAAGGTCCTCCCCTGACCCATCCATAACTGATTCACTTTTCACCAGGCTCCAACTTGGAAGGGGAGGGAAGATTAGAAGCTGGCACATGCCGTAACTCCCACAATTTGGTTTGATAATTATTTGTGTCATCATTGGTTTAATATTTCTAGTGCAAGATTGTCAGTCCGTGAGCAGTGCTCATGTGGATGATATTCTTCACCGTAATTCTCGAAGCCCAGCTCCATGATTGACATATAGTAAGTAGATCCTTGAAACAAATATGCTGGATGAATAAGTGGGTGTCCCAGGTTTTATGGGTGTGAGGCTGGTTGGGCATCATGCACTTGGTGTCGGTGTCCCTGCTTGGTGGACTCAACCTCATCCCCTAGGCTGAAGGACAGGCTGAGCGCTGGCTCTGGCCCCCTTCACAGCACCCAGCAACAACAGACCTGCTCCTCAGAAGCAAGAAGGGAGTAGACGTGCAGCAGACAGAGGACTGATACAAAAGGACTTGGGAGTGTCCTGTCTGATCTCTCCACCCTTTCTACACACACTTCTCCTGGCAGTCCTTTTCATTGTGACATCTTTCCCCTCCATGTGGCTCTTGTAGTCGTCTGGAAAACTGAGGACCCTGGTAGGAGGAAAAAGGACTGGATAGCCCTGCATTCATGGATGAAAAAACATGCAGTTTTCTCAGTGCAGTGGGACAGCCCTAGGCCACCTCAGCCAGGCTAGAGGTGCATAGATGTGTGTGCCAGTTGTCACAGTGCAAAAGGAAGTATCTAAGCACCAGCTTCCATACAATTTGCAGAACTTTGAGTAGTGATTCCAGGAACACAGCAGCCCCATAGCTCAGGGAATCAGACCAACCTAATTCTCAAAGACCCGGGAAGCCATCTAACCCTGACTCCCAGATGGCAAGAGCTCAGGGGCTCCACAAGGTCAAATGTCTCTTGAAATGTAGATAGAGGATCAGGAACCACATGTCTTGACTCCCCAGAACTTTTTTCAGGGACTTGGTCTGCTCTAGATGTTGGATCTGCATAGATCAAGGCGGCTCAGATTTGGCATCCTCCATCCAGATACCCCAGGGCCAACTGAAGTATATAGCATCTGCTCTTTCAATGGCCCTTGGTCTTTCTAGGATGTTCTATCACCCATTTCCTAAGCTGTTCTGGAATTCTTGCCTCAAAGGACCCAAAAGCCTTGGCTACAAACTCCTCCTATCCTTCAGGGATAGCTGCAGACAGATTTGAACAGTTCACAGTTCAAATCACAGTTTTTGGTGTGTGATTTTGGACTAAGTTATTTTACTTCTCTAAGCCCTTTTCACAGGTAAAAATAGGAAGAGGGAACTCAGAAAACTCTTGTCTAATTAAACAAAATTGAATGGAACAATGTACAGAAAAATATTTTGTGTACTTAACACAGAGTAGGGACTCAGAAGACTTCTGCTGGGTGAGTAAATGCGACATTCAATACAAACAATTGACCTTTAGCAAAGTCCTGACGGACCTTCTCCCATTCCTGGCTCACTGCTTGTGGGTCCTGGTGTCCTGGGGAGGCTGACCCTTATCTGGTTTCCTAGTGAGAACTGTGACTGTTTTCTCAGTATTTTAATTACAACTCTCTCTCTGTCTCCTGGCCCTGATGGCAACATGGTCTTCCTGAGAGCACAGTTAGCCTTGTGCTCCCATGTGAGTCCCCTGCCCCAAGCGAAGGTGACCTGTACACTCACCTATGTTCGCACCAATTAAGTGGATTCATTAAAAGGGTTGGCACTGTCCGTGGGAAGCTCCTCAGTGACCCACAAATTAAAGGGGCCTTGCTGCCATCTGCCAAGCTTCCACCTCTCCACCACAGGGCCTGACAACAGAAGGGCACTGACCCTCTTTTATTCCCCCTCCAGCCAGAGCATGATGGGAATAAAAGGAGTCCAGGAATGATCCCAGAGTTGGCTTATTTTTCTAGAAGTTCACTGTCTAATTAGGTCTACAAAGCACTTAGTTTTATGGGTTGAAAATTAATCCAACACACAGACTATACCATGATATATTTAGTGAGTTACTTTCCACTTGCAGACTCTAGAAGGGGCTGGTTCTTTTCTCCTTCAGAGGCTAAGAATCTTCCCCAAGGGTTAAGAAACTGTCTAGGGACCCAGAAACCCCAGGGACGGGACCTTCCAGCCTCTCTGTTCCTAAGAACCCTTGATGTCCTTCAAATTTACTTTATATATATATATATATATATATATATATATATATATATATATATATATATATATATTTCCTGGTCTAACTTCATAAGAGGTTCAAAGAGATATGCTACCTAGAGCCTCAGTAGATGCAGATGATCCTGAGGCAGACAGACATAAAAATAGCTGATTCAAGTGTGACACTGAGGGCTGCAAGGGTTGCTAAAACCAAGGAGCACAAAGGCAGACATCCCTCTGTCTGCCTAAGGAATGCTTGAGTAAATCATAATAGCTTACACTTGTTAGCACTTAGTATAGGCAAGTGCTCGACCAAATGCCTTTCATGCAGTGTCTGGTTCAGTCCTCATTTAGAGGGGAAAGGAGGTAGCATCTATAGAGAAGCTGCTGTGTGTGCCAGGGTCTGTGATCTGCATAATGCATGGATCTCTTTCTCTGATGGCCTGCTAGGTAGAGGCCTTTACACAGAGTGAAACTCAGTCTCAGGGAAGTTAGGTACAGTGAACCCCGGTATCTCTGGGGAATTTGTTTCAGGACCAAAATCTGAGGATGCTCAAGTCCCTTTTATAAAATGATATAGTATTTGCATATAACCTGTGCACATCCTATCCACATGGAATCCTCTCTGCATTACTAATGATACCTAATACAATGCAAATGTGAAGAGTCGTTACTCTGTATTGTTTAAGAAGTAATAACAACGGGGGAAAGTTTACATGTTCAGTAGAAAGGCAATTTTTTTTTCAAATACTTTCCATCCAGGGTTGAAGCTGATTGAATCCCACAGAGGAGGACCCATGCATACCCAGAGCCAGCTCCCCTTTGCCTCTCTGCTAGAGTCAGAATAGAAATCAGAAAACCTGCCATCTACATCTTGGCTTCTCAAACTTTGGTATACGTGTGACCAGGCTAGGAATCTTCACAATTCTACTTCAGTAGATCTGTGCAGGGTCTGAGATTCTGCATTTCTCACCATTTCCGTGGTGATGTTAATGCTGGTGGTCCATGGAGCACACTTGAAGAGGAAATGGGATCTATACCCCAGGTTTGTGACGAGTGGCTCTCAGCCCTAGGTGCCCCCAAAGAACCCCCCCAGCGAGCTTTTAAAATGCTTCAGCGTGTGGTTCTTATTCCTTAGCAATTCTGATTTGGTTGGTCTGGGTTGGAGCATTGGGTATCCCTGCATTTAAAACTCCCCAGGTGATTCTCATGGGCAGTCAGGGTTGAAAACAACTGTGATTGTTTGTGCATCTTCTTTAAATGGAATCTCAAAGGCTGACCCTAATTCCAAGATGCCCCCCATGTTCACTCCCTTGGGGGGAGCCTCCAGCCAGTTCCACTCAGCCTTGAATGCCTGAATCCTTTGGCCAGATTATCTCCAGACCCTGGCACTGGGGATTGAACCCAGATCCCTGAGCAGGCTAGGCAAGCACTCTAAACTGAGCTCCATCCCCAGCCTGGCCAGATCCTCCTTGATAATCCCTCCCTCCTGGCTGGCCCCAAGTTGCTGAGTTTCCCTGCCCTTTCATTCTCACCACCTCCAATATTTTAATCCCATTTATTTGGTGCCTGCCTCTGTCTTCTTGTCCTCGCTATCCCTTGAGTATCAGGAGGAAAAGACTTCCCCAGGGCTATCGATTCCCAGGGAACTCACAATGTAGCGATTTCTTTCTTAATTAAGATCTTCATGCCGAGCCTTGAGTATTGGACCCATTAATCAGCTCTCTGAAAACCCAGGGGAGAGCTTGAAGTGGGAGATTCATGCAATGGCTCCCGATAGTACAAGGGGCTGCTCCTTGTCCGGATGTGCAGGGAAGCCAGGCCTGGGTAGAGCAGCCTAGCTAATCTTATCATACCTTTCTTTTTTTTTCTTTCCTTTTCTTCCCCTTCTTCTTTGAATCAGATGCATAATGACACATTCTAAAGTCTGTCACTACCCAAGCATTATTCTCCCCAGCCAATCCTCCTCACCACTCGCCATTATCTGTCATCAGAGACAAAACAACAGAAGATAATAGGAGTTTCCAATTCATGCTTTTTTTTCCCTCCTTTCATTCTCTGGGGAAATTATGTTGAACATCTTTTTTTATTGACTTATTTATAAATGTAGAAAATGAATTGCTTAAAGATTTGTGTTGGAGCAACTCAGATGCTATCAGGGTTGCTGACACTCTGGCTGGAGGGAGGATTCCAGGGTTCCAGTGGGGTGGTAATTAAGTAGATGGACCTCCCTTTTCCCATAAGGGGCCCAGGTGGTGGCCCTCCCTCTTTGTCCCGACTAAGAATGGTACAGTGAGGCTCATTGACTGCCTAGCTTCCTTATCCTGCAGGATTGTGGAGGGAAAACTCACACACACACACACACACACACACACACACACTCATGCATGGACAGCAAGGCCTGGGTTCACTTTAACCTCTACCTCTTGGTGAGCCTAAGCTTAAAGGCTTTAGCTGTTCTGTGGTCCTTAGATGGCTTCAGGTTCCTGATTCTGATCATCCTCAAAGACACAAGTCAGAAACTCTCTCTTCAGATCTGCCCCCTGGAGAGAGCCCACCCACCATTCATCACCCTCTTCCTGGTACATATGTTGGATGAAGAGCAGGAGTCTTCCATCTCCCCCGAGCAAGGCATTCATCTATGTTCCTCAGGATTAAACCCTAGAGGGAGACAGGTGCCGAGGCCACCGGCCCTCCTCCACTGGAAGTGGGTGTGGGCCCCTAATGGCCGCAACGGAGAGCCCAGCATCGATCCAGAAACAGCAAGGAACAACTCTAGCTGGAAAACAGAGATAATCTGTGTCGATTATGCATGTGTTCTGCAAATTAGAGCCCAGCATGAGAAACCTGCTTGTGTTTCGATTAGGGAGCAGATGTGTCCACCGTGAGGGGTTCTCGCAAAAGCTTCCGGCATGGACATCAGATCTGACCTTTCCAGCAGACGCAGTCACAGGACGATTGCCAATGGGGAATCTGGGTTTTGAAGAGGCAGGAGGGTGATAACCTGGATGACTGCCACCAGACTTGGAATCTCACAGACACCTGGCCAGAAAGGCCCACAAGCACACCCAGAAGACCTTCGGCACTGCCTCATTTGCCACCGCCAGGGATGACCTGGCCTTGACCAGAACAGTTTTGGCCTCTGTTTTAACTGAGTGCTTCATCTTAGAATGTGCTGGAGAAACAAGTGGAAAGAAAGCCCCAAAGAGAAGGTGGGAGCCTGGGTCTGGGGGGCCTAGGTCCTGGGGGACTTCCACTCAGAGATGGAGAAGAGGGAGGATCAAAGCCAAGGGTAATGAGGGCTAGAAAGGAGGTGACTGCTGGCATGGTCATGAGGACAGTCTCCTCTCCAGAGGCACAGAGGTGAGGGAGTCCTGGGGCATCTTGGTCAGATAATTAACACACTCAGAATCACAGGGAGGAATGATGTCCTCAGCCCTGATGGGAATGTTCTGAACTTGTATAGTGATGGCAGATGCAAAACTCTATAGAGGTGTCAAAAATTGATGAATTTTATACTTACAGAAGGGAAATGTTATGAAATGCAAATTATACCTCAACAGTGCTGTTAAAAATGTATTACTTTCTAATTTAAACAAATATGAAGACAATACAGACAAATGCAATAATGGGAAGGCCTGGAGGCTGCATTCCACTGTTGCATTAACAAACCTAAATGGGCTCAGGCTGATATCATTAAATATACACATAATACCTTTTATGCATCTTCTTTGATTGACAAATGAGGGTACTTTTAGAAGAGGGGCTTGTACCTGGACATCTTGGATGAACTTCAGAAAGTTAAGAAACACTTCTGGGGCTGGGGATGTGGCTCAAGCGGTAGCGTGCTCGCCTGGCGAGCGTGCGGCCCGGGTTCGATCCTCAGCACCACATACCAACAAAGATGTTGTGTCCGCCGAAAATTAAAAAATAAAAAATATTAAAAAAAAAGAAACACTTCTGAAATTTTATGAAAAATGTGAATATGTATACATTTATATTTATATATATACATACATATTCATATATGAATTTTTCTGCAGAAAAGTTCATTCTATTATGTAGTACATGGCTGTATAAATATGCTACAGTTTATGTACACATTCTTGTGTTGATAGACATTTTAATTACTTCAAGTGTTTGGATATAGTTAACAGGCTCTTCTGAACATCTTCTAGTGCCCATAAGCACCCATTTCTGAAAGAGAGGAATCACTAAGTCACCTGGCATGTTACCTCCATACCTACTATGTAATGACAATCCATTTCCCAAGGTGGTCGTGCCAAATTTTATTCCTAGCCCAAGTGCAGTAGTGTTCCCATTGCTCCACATCCTCACTAGGTACTGTTTTCTCAGATTCTTCATGTTAGCCAATTTTGGTATAAAGAGATCAATCATTTTAATTTGCATTCCTCTGAAGATTAATAAGGTTGAGCACCTTTTAGAATAAATCAAATATATGATTTCCTCTTTACTGAAGTGTGTTCAATTATTTTGCTAGATTTTCTATTGAGATGTCTATCTTATTGAGCTGTAGGAGGTCTCTATTATTTTGCTGGACAAATGTTTTACAAATAGCTTCTTAGTAGTTTTCCTTTATAAAGACTTTTTGTTGAAGTAGAGCATATACATTTTAAAATGCACAAATTGTTAGTACAGTTTGCTGAACTTCCACAAAGTGAATACACCTGTATAACTAGTATCAGATCTAGGAAAGATATGATCAGCCTCCTGGGAGTGTCCTTCCCCCCACCCTATGCAATTCACTCTTCCAAAAGATAGCAACCATTGCTAACTTCTAACACCAAGTGTTAGTTTTGAATGTTAAGAATGACTTTTCTCTGCCATGGTGTCTTCTGATTATGATAAATACTTACTGCTAGTAATATTCAAATTTCTTAATATCTTCCTTTACAATCAGTGCTTTTTATGTCATATTTAAGAAAACTTACCCCACTCCAAAATCATAAAGGTATTATCTTGAAAGCATTTTATAGTTTTGCCATTCACACTTAATTCTATATGTCACACAGAATTATTGACTACGGTGTATAGTAGGAGCTTTAATTTCATTCAATTTCACATAAATACTCAATTGTCTCAGCACTACTCATTAAAAAGACTGACATTTTCCACCACTGATCTGCAGTCCCACCTCAATCATAAATCATGTGGCAATCACTTTCTGAGTTTTCTATTCTGTCTTACCGGACTGTTTATCCTCTTACCACTAATACAGTATCTTAATTCTATAGCTGTATAAAAGGTCCAGGAACTGCAATAAAAATTCAGATGAGTTTCAGAAAGAGTCTATCTTTATAAACTGCTTCTTCTAATTTATGAACTAGTATATATCTTTACATTTTAAAAATCATAACAATTATTTAATAGAATTTTATTTGACCTAAAAGCCTTCAGAAATAAAGACCTACAGATCCAGGGAAAACTCCTGTTTTTTTGTTTATGTTCCATGAAGAATGGATGGCCATGTAGAAATGACTGGAAAAGGGGGTGTGAGCTAATGGTAAAAGGCTGCCAGGGTCCCAGCAAGCCCTGTCTGGTCAGATTCTTCTTGGCCTCTCTGTATAGCTTTCGTTCCTTCTGGACCTAAGGCAGGTCCTGTCTGGAATGAGGGTTTTTAAGGGAGGGGTAAGGGAGGGTAGGGGGACAGTAAGGGAATAGCAGGGAGGGAGGGAAAGAGAAAGGAAAAGAGAGAGAGAGAGAGAGAGCGCTTTCTAGGTTTTATGACTGGCTTTGGGAGAGAAGGGTGAACGGACAGGAGGGCATGAGGAGAGCAGAGGCTTTGCTGCTGAGGTTGCTTTTGGGATTCCAATCTCCTTCAGTTAGAAGTTCTCAGCAGACCAAAACCTCACCCTTTGGGCTATCATATTCTGATCTGACCCTGCCCACCTTCCCCCTTTCCCTCCCTCCTCCTCCCTTTCTCCTTTTAAGAAGGGAATGTGTAGATCTTTCCATCGTCTAAGATCTTCTTTGATTTCTCTCTTTAGGGTTCTGTAGTTTTCATTGTATACATCTTTGACTTCTTTCATTGATTCTCAAGTATCATTTTTTTTTGAGGTTATTGTGAATGGAGTAGTTTTTCTCATTTCCTTCTCAGAGGCTTTGTCACTGATATACAGAAATACCTTTCATTTATGGATATTGATTTATATCCTGCTCCTTTGCTGAATTCATTTACTATTTCTGGAAAGATCGACCTTGTTCTTGGATAGGCAGAATTAATATTATCAAAATGACCATACTACCAAAAGCGCTATATAGATTTAATGCAATTCCAATCAAAATCTCAATGGCATTCCTCATAGAAATAGAAAAAGCAATCATGAAATTCATCTGGAAAAATAAGAGACCAAGAATAGCTAAAGAAATCCTTAGCAGGAAGAGTGAAGCAGGGAGTATCGCTCTATGAGACCTTAAACTATACTACACGAAACAGTAACAAAAACAGCATGGTTTCAGCACTAAAACAGACTGGTAGACCAATGGTACAGAATAGAGGACACAGAGACTAACCCACAAAATTACAATCATCTTATTTTAGACAAAAATGCCAAAAACATGCACTGGAGAAAAGATAGCATTTTCAACAAATGGTGCTGGGAAAACTGGAAATCCATATGCAACAAAATGAAATTAAACTCATAACTCTCACCATGCACAAAACTTAACTCAAAATGGATCAAGGACCTAGGAATTAAGCCAGAGACTCTTCGTCTAATAGAAGAAAAAAGTAGGCCCTAAACTTTATCATGTGGGTTAGGCCCCAACTTCCTTAATAAGACCCCTATGGCACAAGAATTAAAACCAGGAATCAATAAATGGGATGGATTCAAACTAAAAAGTTTTTTTGTCAGCAAAAGAAAACAATCCGTGAGGTGAACAGAGAGCCTACATACTGGGAGAAAATTTTTACCCCTCACACATCAGATAGAGCACTAATCTCTAGGGTATAGAAAGAACTCAAAAAGCTAAGCACTGAAAAAACAAGTAACCCAATCAAAAAATGGGCCAAGGACTTGAACAAACACTTCTCAGAAGAGGATATACAATCAATCAACAAATATATGAAAAAATTTTCAACATCTCTAGCAATCAGAGAAATGCAAATCAAAACTAAGATACAACTCCAGTCAGAATGGCAGCTATTATGAAGACAAACAACAATAAGTATTGGAGAGGATGTGGGGAAAAAGGCACACTCATACATTGCTGGTGGGACTGCAAATTGGTGAAGCCAATCTGGAAAGCAGTATGGAGATTCTTTGAAAATCTGGGAATGGAACCACCATTTGACCGAGCTATTCCTCTTCTTGGACTATACCCAAAGGACTTAAAAACAATATACTACAGGGACACAGCCACATCAATGTTTATAGCAGCACAATTCACAACAGCTAAACTGTGGAGCCAACCTACATGCCCTTCAGTGGATGAATTGATTTTTAAAAATGTGGCATATATACACTATGAACATTTTTAAAAGAGAATAAAATCATGGCATTTGTAGGTAAATGGATGGCACTGGAGAAGATAATGCTAAGTGAAGTTAGTCATTCCCCCAAAACAAATGCCAAATGTTTTCTCTGATATAAGGAGGCTGACTCATAATAGGGTAGGGAGGAGGAACATGGGATGAATAGATGGATTCTAGATAGGGAAGAGGGGAGTGAGGGAAAGGAAGGAGGCAGGGGATTAGCCTTCTAATGAATGTGATGGACATCATTATCCAAAGAACATGTCTGAAGACACAAAATGGGTGTCAACCTACTTTATATATAGAGATACGAAAAATTATGGTATATATGTGTAATAAGAATTGTAATGCAAAAAAAAAACAAGTACATGAATAACGTGAATTGGCGTGAACATACTTTATACAAACATAAAAAATTGTGCTCTATATGTGTAATAAGAATTGTCCATTGTCGTGTATTAAAAAAAATAAAATCAATAAAAGAAAAAGAAGGGAATGGGGAGTGGGTAGGGAAAAACTGTGGAATGAACCCAAACTAACTTTCCAATGCACATATGTGAATATACTATAATGAAACTCATCATTTTGAATATCTATAAGATACTAATTTTAAAAAATGTAAGTAAATAGATCAGTAAAGTGGATGAAAGGGAACAGTGGGAGGGAGGATGGGGAGGGTGAAGTGACTGAATTGGAGCAAATTATATTCCGTGCATGTATAATTAGTCCAAATGAATCTAATGTCAAGAATAACTACTATGAACAAATGAAAAAAAGAATAATGACTTCACTGTTTTTATAAAATGCATTCTCATAAACAATTCAATTGAGAGAAATGAAAAAAGTAAAAGAGAATGTACAATTCAACATCTCACCAACCATAACAATTATTAAGTCACTCTTCCATCTTTTTCTCTAATTTCAAGATGGCTCCAGTTTCATTTTCCTTTTGATATTCTTTTATTTTTTCAACAAAGGTTTATTTTCTACATAAAATTTTTATATTTCTTTTGTTGAATTTATAATAAGGTCCTTGATATTATTTAATACTACTATAAATATTATAATAGTTCATTTTCTAAGCAACTATTACTTGTTTGAGATAGAATTGATTTGTCTGTACAGATTTTATATACAAGAACCGCATTATCTTATTAATGAGTTATGAATAGGTTTTTGCATATATTCTCTATATATTCATAAATATGCAAATAAAGAACATCCCCCCTTTTATATTTCATTTTCTTGTCCTAGTGCAGTAGCTAGGGCTTCCAAAACAATGCTGATGAAAAGAAGTAATAGACACTCTTGTTTTGTTCAAATTCATCATTAAACGATTTTGGGCTGTAAATGTCATGTAGCCATGTTTTATCAAGTTAAGGATGTTTTTCTGCTCTTTGCCAAGAAGTGTTTAAAATCAAGGCTGTATTTCAAATTTAACTGAAAACTTTTTCTGCATTGTTGACAACTTTATGAAATCTTTCCCCTTAATCTGCTAATGTAAACTACCTTGATGAATTCTGCTAACAATAATTTGAAAAATAACTCATTAGTTCAGGGAGATTTTCTGAATTATTTTCTACAGCATCCTATGTTTATTCAGTCAATCTTCATATGGCAGTTACATTATTTCTAAATTTTTATCATTATAAAAATCACCTAAACAGAGAATCTTGTGTATATGCAAATGTTTTTCCCTCTTTTTCCTGTATTTTGGGGGTGCATTTTCAGAGTAAATTCTCAGGAATGGGATTGCTAAGGAAAAAATATATACTTATATGTTGTTAGAGAATGCTCAATTCCCCTCCAAAGGAACTGTACCATTTTTCTATTCCCACCAGTGATTAATAAGTATCTATTTCCCCTAAGACTCTCCAACAGTAGCTTTAATTTATGTTTTTATTAAAAATAAAGTTGAGTATCTTTTTATATGTTTAACGGGTATTTTTTAAATGTATGTGTGTGTGTGTGTGTGTGTGTGTGTGTGTGTATGTGCATGCTCACGCGCTTGCTCATATTGTCTGTTCCTCTCATGTATTCTGCTTTGGTTATTACAATTAAAATTTTTCTTTATATATTAAGAATGTTGGGTTGGGATGTAGCTCAGTGGCAAAGTGTCTGCCTTGCATTTGCAAAATCCTGGAATCGAACCCCAGTTCTAAAAAAGACAAAAAAAGAACCCACCCCACCCCACCCCCAAAAACACCCAAGAATGTTACCTCTTTTATGTATTACCTCTTTACTACCTGTTTTGACATTCAAAAGATGATTGCTTTACAACTTTCAAAAAGTCTTTTTGATGTTAAGATTATTTTTTGCCAAGTTGATATTAAACTTGTTGTTACTTTGGGGTGAGTCAATTTTATAAGCTGTCATTATCTAGATCTTTCAGTTGAAATGGTAGGGCTGATGCTACATTCCTTACCAACAATCTTTTTGCCTGAGACTACACAGTAAGGTTTAATGTAATCATTATGCTTCAGATAATTTAATATGGAGGCAGTGATTTCAAGTCTGAATTTCTTGTTTAATTTAAGGTAAAATGTCAAACATTATGTTCCATGATGAAGGAAGCTGACTGTAATTAAGATCATAGATTACATAGAAAGGTGTCTATTTAAGGTGTTTCAGAATGCTCTATGATGTGCTCTCTCTGCATGGTCAACTCCTACATACTCAGTGAGTCCTAAATCTGGCCAGATTTATTGAACTCCTTCAGCCCTTCTTTTTTGCCAACCTATGACATTGGTGCACATCTCTAATCATAATCATGTGCTTTTGGTTCTGTCTTGCTGACTACACAATAAGCATCCTGAAAGGTGTGGGAACTGTTCCTTTTGTAGTATGCACAAGGAATAAACAGATCTTTGTTGAAGAAATATTTTATTGAATGAATGACTAAATTCCCAGTTCTAGAGGTTATCATGCTCTAGTAAACAAATGGCTAGAGAATCTATATCAATGAGTGAAGAAATAATAAACATAAAAGAAGATCAAATACTAAAATAATACCATATCATCTATAGCTCCCAGGTAGATAAAAAAGGGTGCATGTTTTTGCATCAAAGATAAAACCATGATAGTTGTAAATTGAGCCAATGCATTAAAAGGAAGATTTCTAAGTGAAGAATTAACATATCCAATTACATAGTGTAATATGAGAACAAGTCAACTACATTCATAAAATTCGAAGACTAACAAGGATAAGAAAGAAATCACTACACACAATCCAGTGTAAACTGTGCTATTCCAGCTAGATCATCTGCTCTCAGATCTAGAGCAAAGATCAGAAGAAATGTTCTTCCACATGGAACTGCTATGTAAATAAGAAAGAGCTAACACTTGTGAGTATTTGTGTTTGCCACATACTATCCTACTCCTCTCATCTAATCCTCACAACAATAGTTTAGTTCTATTTTTCAGAGGTGAAACGTGAGGCATAGAAAAACAAATTATCCATAATCACACAGAAGTTTGGCTACAGAGTCCATGCTTTTAACCATCATGTCTCATTTTAACATTTTTATTTTAATTGTCCCTAAAGCCTTAAAAGGAACTGCAGGAGAACCTCCCCATCTCAAGCTTCTGCAAAGTTCCTTTTGCCATGTAAACATAACAGTCACAAGTTCCCAGGATTAGAATATAGACATTTTTGTGAGGCCACTATTTGTGCCTCATACTTTTAAATATGGAAAACTCTAAATGGCTAAAGCTGTCCAAACCAAGTTTTCAATAACATCTCAGGGATGTTATTGAGCTGTCACTAAGAACTCCTAAGTAAGGGATTGATTAAAAAAGAGTAACATTTGAACTTTGTACACTGAGCAATGCACATTCACAGGAATGGACAGAGACTGAGTAGCCCAGATAGCAATATGATAGGTCTTTAACACTCATATAGCAGTGAGCAGCAGGACTGTGTTCATTTGGTTAATTCCACTTTCAGTTTTTACTGCAAGACAAAGGAAGCCATTGGTAGCTGGTGAGCCCCAAGTTGTACTGAACACAGAAAGCACGTCTTTTTCTGACTTATCTGCCCCCAACCACCTCTTACGCACCAACCAGAGCAAGCATGCTCTCACTGGTGTCAAAAAGAGTTGGAAGGAATTACTGAATTCAGTGTGATTTTCTGTGAGAGGAAGATTCTAAGCCTAAACCTAAAGACAACTCTGATAAAATAATGACAATGAATTGGAAGGTTTGGAACCATTTTACCACACTACTGTAATAGGGGATACCAAAAATCCATCTTGTTGATGGAAACTGTTTATTAACAGGTGGTACTTGGGTAAAAACTCAAGTTGCTCTATTTCATTGTGCTTCATCTGTGGAAAACAATTTATGAAGGTAGCTATGGATCCCCCAAATGGCTGTTTGTTAAACATAGACAAGTTTGCTTAAGAATGTTTTAAAAACTGTGTAAAAGCATCTGACCTAGCCAAGAATGTTACAGCCACTGCCACTGTGGAGAGGAAAGGGAATTGTGCAAGTAAGGCCTCTGCCTCTGCTGGGCACCCAACAGCACTGACACAGACCGAGCAATGAAGCACCACTGTACCTGCAACAGGTACAGAAAAACAATGGGAGAACATCTGAAGCCCCTCACCACCACCCCCGCCCATAACTTCTTTGTTCCAAGAGTGTGCTGAAAAAAATGAAGGTCTAAGTATCAAGTAGGATGGCCTCACATTCAATAGTCTCTGGGTAGCCATAGCGATCATGGAGAATCAGACAATGAAAGGACCACCAACCTGAGGATGAGTCTGGAGTGACATGGATATGAAGGTCAGTGGGATCCTTAAGATCCTGTCCTCACATGCAGAAGAGGAAGTCATTCCTTTCTTTCAACTTTTTATTTTTGCTTTTTAAAAATTTCAATTGTTTATATCTCATATCATACCATAAGGACAATTTCTAGTCCAAAATTGGAAATGGCATGACAGTCTTTGTTCCAAAATAGTACATTATTGTCTAGGTCAGAACATTAAAAGAGGAAAATTACCAAAAATTATATTTTTTTAAAACACTGATTTGAATTTGCTTTTTACATGATATTGTACAAATGTTTGTCACAGGCATTTACTTCAATAAGAGGTGAGTCAGTCTTCATTTTGCATTGGTGCTTGGTGAATTAAATGTCATGAATAAGGAGTACAAAATTTGTTGTCCATACTTTTAGGACAGAGATGGACCTGATATCTAAAATGTAAACTAAGCATTATCATATGTGTGTGATTATAAATTTATGTCTTCTTTGTTTTAGATTTATCATACTTGCAATTAAATTCAGATGTTTGATACTACCAATTCAAAGTCTGTCACACACATTTTTTAAGTGCACATTTCTTTGTAATTTTAAAATCCAATAAAAAGGATATATATAAAATAATATTTTCTATTATTTTGGGATAATTTTAACATAATTTAAAATAATGGTATTGTCAAATCATTATTTGGTCATAACATTTTGTAGATGGCACAAAACATGAAATGGGTCTTAAAAATCTAGCAAGAGAAAAATTTTGCAATTTGTACTGCACATCTGCAATTTGTACACACATACAAATTGTGTGAAAATATGAAAACACATGGACAATTTCTTTTGGTTGGTAATTGATTAGTAGTTGAGGAACTGCTCCAACCTTTCAAGATAAAGAGTAAAATCATAAGAAGTTTATTCACTTTGAAATTATATTAAAATTTTGATAAAAATCTTAGGGGTCATTAGCATTCAAACAATAATATTTCTAGGTCTGTCAAAAATTATACTTTATTAAAGTTGTTTGTATATAGGTTATATGAGTATATTCTTGTTTTTATTTTCTTTATTGACTGGTACTAGAAATATGTATTTTTATGTGTTCAGAAATATGTGATTTGGATAATGGCTGAATTCTTAAGTGTCACCATCATATCTGGAAAAAAATAATAAATACTCTCACAAAACCTAAGATGAATCAGTGGGTATATGCTTCATACACAGATGCCATTTAGCATGCAAGGAAGAGTTACTACAGGTGTTGGGTTAAAAATTTGAGTGGCCAGGGGACTTTTAAGAAAAAGAAGGCCTGGGGCTGGGGATGTGGCTCAAGCAGTAGCGCACTCGCCTGGCATGCCTGCAGCCCGGGTTCGATCCTCAGCACCACATACAAAGATGTTGTGTCCACCAATAACTGAAAAATAAATATTAAAATTCTCTCTCTCTCCTCTCTCTCTCCCTCTCTCACTCTCTCTTTAAAAAAAAAAGAAAAAGCAGGCCAGATGTTGCTTAGAGCCTTGTTGAAGAGCCTACTCAATAGACATTTCCTATGAACCAATTTCTGCAAAGCTCTGGAGAAAACCTTTTGACTTCAAGTGACAAGATTCATGGATTAAAAAACAAAACAAACTGAGCCAGACATAGTGCTGCATGCCTTTAATCCCAACAACTTGGCAAGTTAAGGCAAGAGAGGCCAGTGTGGGCAACTTAGCAAAACCCTGTTTCAAAATAAAAATAAATAAATCAAAGAGCTGGGGATGTAGCTAGGTGGTAGAGCATCCCTGACTTCAATCCCCAGTACTACAAACAAACATGTAGAAACAAATTATAAAAAAGAAATCTTAAAATGTTTTCAAAACTGCTTGAGAGTAATAGAATATTAACAAGCCTTAAAACTATTGAAAAACAGCTAGGAGAACTACCAGATAACATTGAATGGTATTTTCCTTTCCTTTCAATATAAGTACATGACTGGATGAGGGACTCTGGCTCTGACTGTTCGGCTCAGTCTGAGAATTTGAGACTTTGATAGAAAGGATGTACTCGGAGAGCCAGAGTCTATCTGCACACTTTGGTGGTATTTACTGTTTAACCCTAAATATATTCTGAAATTCTGTGAAATAAGGATGCCCTAATATTCATGGAACAGCAATGAATATTTTGTTGCAGTTTTCAACTTCCTATATGCATGGGTAAGAAAAAAACTGCACTTTAGCTGAAAATGAAATTCATATTTGTTAACTCTCAAGTTCAACTCAGAATTGAATATTTATGTAGGAAAGAAACAAGTACAGGTTTGATATTAAAGAAGTAAGATTCACTCTTCATTTTGAGTTTCAAAAAAACATTTTTTGTACATATCTAAGACTATATAAAAGATGAATAACCAATACAAATCTAGAATAATGTTGAGATTGCTAGGATTATGTTTAGGTCACTCAGAAACATTTTTTTAAATTTTGTCTAAAATTGTGACATGGCTATTTGTGCATGTGGTACTAGGAAATGAATGTAGGGCTTCACACAGGTGAGGCAAGCACCCTACCACTGAGCTACATCCCTAGTTCTTTCTATTTTGAGACAAAGTCTCTCTAAGTTGCCCCCACTGGCCTCAAACTTGCAATCCTCCTGCCTCAATTTCTCAAGTAGCTAGGATTATAAGCATATAATCCTGGCTAGCTATTTTTTTAAAATTTGTATTACTTTGGTTTATCATTTAGAAGCTTTAATATTCAACATGATAAATAAATTTTCAGGTAATAAATAATAGGTTATAAATTTTTATCCTCTATTTAAATGAAATCTACTGAGATTACCTTAAGAAAATTAAACTACTATTTGGACTTAAGCCAGTTAGTGTTTAAAGCAGTACAAAAAAGTTACAGTCTTATGAGAATTGAAGGCTTTGAAAATGATAATAATGTCAAAGAAAGGTTTAACAATTTTTTATTCTTTTCAAGAAAGGTTGGATAAAAATCCATTTTTTATTTTAAATGGGAATAAACAACTCTTGATCATACCATATTCATATATTATACTTCATCTCATTAGCTTAACAGTAGTAGTGTTTAGCATGTGTGTTTGTCAAAACTTATAAAGCTGTACATTAAAAAAGATGCCTTTTATATATGTAAGGGACACCTTAATAAATCTTTTTTAAAAAGATCACAATAAGCTAGATGCTATAGCACAAGCCTGGAATCCAGGTGACTTGGGAGGCTGAGGCAGGAGGATCCCAAGTTTAAGACTAATCTCAGCAACTAAGTGAGGCCCTAAGCAACTAAGTGAAATCCTGTCTCAAAATAAAAAATAAAAAGGGCTGAGGATGTGGCTCACTGGTAAAGTACCCCTGTGTTAAATCCTCAGTACCAAAAAAAAAAAGTACAACAAACTTACAATTATATAAATTACATAAAATAAAGGTAATAAAAATGTTATAATTCTTAGAAGCACCCTGCCATGATAATGTAGACACAACAGCCTTAGCACGAATGAAATCTTGGATGTCCACAGTATAACAATTTTTTTCCCATTCTACAATTAAGTTAAAGGTCAAATTGTCCTTCAATGATATTTTCAATTTTATAATGACACAGGCCCTGGAAAATATGATCAAAAATCAAATATAGCCAATTGAACTATATGTACTCTTTCTTACTTTGAGGAAAATAATTCAGGGAATAGAAAGGTTTAGTGAGCTTTCTGTATCTCTGAAATAAAATACCAAAATGCTATATCAGAATAAAAAAATCTAATTACTTTGGGCTTAATCTTTCATAGCAAATAGACTTAATTTACAGAGTTTCTTTTCAACTCAGCAACCTGAACCCCATAAAGACCTGTCCATTTCATGACTTACATCATCTGCTTTAAGGATCTTGTTTGCTACAGAAGTATAACTAGTGAACAAATAACCAAACCCAGAAAGTTATAGAACTGTAATCTATTTCAATTACAGCATGTGTTTGAAAAGGAAATAAAAAATGCAGAAAAATTTTAGCAAATTTATTTACCTCATCATATCAGCAATCTTGAAATTTCCTACAAATATAACAAGTAAAATATAGCTCTTTCTTCATAAGGACAAGCAGATTGGAAATAATTACCTTGTACCAAAGAAACACTAACAATAACATTTTATAGTGATTGTAATTTTTCTAATAATCCTATGGTGTAAGACTGTTAGCATCATTTATAGGTGATAATGAAAATACAGTAGCCACCACTACCCCAGCAAATGAAAAGTATAATGCCAAATGATTTGTATGTGGTGCCTAATTTTCATTGTAACCCTATGAATTAGACATTGTCAACATCTGCTTTTATAAAGAATTAAGTACAGTCACTTAACTACTGATTGGCAGATGTTAGACTCAAAAGCGCAGGTATCTTATTGGTCTAAGCCTATACTGTTTATGTTTCAAACGTCTTCTACCAAAGAGTATTTAAATTACTGGAATATGACTTTAATTATGAAGTTTTCTGGATGATATGTATATTATATTTAATTATACCATAAAGCATAGAGTCTTTTAAAAAAATGCATCACAATAGTACAGCGCTATTTCTACACTTCCAAAAATGAACTAATTCATCAGAAGTAAAAACTGTGCACTGTATAAGAACAGAAGAAAGTATAGAAGTAGAAGAGGCAAATAATTTACTCAGGGTGCTTGACTAGGGTATTTTACAACCTTGTCAAGATCTTCCACAAATAAAAAGGACTTGCTATGTATTCTTTATTTCCCTGTTAAGGGCAACTCTTTAGTATCTATTCCTCCAGGTCCAGGTTTCACAATCATATATGATTATTTAAAGAACAGTTAGATATATAAAGAAAAGAATTAACATAGCAAACAGTTACTCTAGAAAGCCTACTTACAATGTTGGTCTATGGCTAGCATCTGAGAACCTGGATTTCAGCAGGATTCCCATCATGCCCTGTTAAGAATATCACTGTGCCTAAACCGTCCATGCAAACAATATGGTTTGTGCTGAACACTTGCTTTCTTCCTGGAGTCTGTAGTTTTGGTTCACGCTAACCCCAATAAGTGTCTTGTGCACTGAATCTCTGCAGTGCTTCCACAATAGACAATATTTTTTCATTTCACAGGTGTGAAAGAATGTTGAGAGAATCAAGTACATATTTGACTCTGCTGGGAGAGGACTCTTAGAAGTTTGGTTTCCTCTGGAATTTGCCTGTGTGCCTTTACCCTTTGCTGACTTTGTTCTTGTGTTTTCTTATTGTAATGACTCAGAATACAACTGTGAGTACAGCTATATGCTGAGTCCTGTGGGTCTTCCTAGCCAATCACTAAACATGGGATGTTTTGAGGATCCCTGACACAAATAGTAAGATACTTTCACAATAAACCGATAGTTACCGCTAACAGAATGGCCATGATAATTTGCTTAAGATTGGCAAACCTGGAGATGTTTACCCGCCACTAACAAGTACAAAAGTAACTTCCAAACACCTGACCTTGAATTATATAATGTACATTTTTTGTACCCACCGGGCACTCTAGCAGGAAAAGAATTAGGAGACCCTACTCCAGCACCACCTTCTTCTTCATCTTCTTCAAATTCCAAATGCTCTTCCTCACCAGGGGCTAAAATTCTCCTATATAAAAAAGGACAGAAAAATTAGTGAGCTACTCCACTTAATACAACAGCTAACCCTCATAGCCACTAACTTCCCAGATAAGATGCTGATTATTAGGTTGATGTTGATATAAATGTCAATGTCAATCATCTCATTGCTACCAATGGTAACAGTCATATCACCAATACCATATTTGATAGGGAAAAAAATACAGAAATATTTGAAAAACAGGCATAAAATAGATAATAAAATCAGAAGACAAAATATGGATGCTTATTTATTTACCTTAATGGGCTAGGCTGAACATCAAATGGAAATTCTTTATTATATGTGAGAATATTTTTTAGGACTAGAATAAAGACATAGACAAACATTAGTCTTATATCTTAGTCTTACATGTTATGTAAGTCTTATATATTAGTTAGTCTTATATGTTATATCTTAAATTGATACTTTTAATCGTATTTTATAGTGTATTAAGCACACATTAATATATGTATTTTAAATTCCGAGCTTCACTATCATTTTAAGACTCTGCAATTGACTACTGAGTGTCTTAGCAAAATAAAAATGTCCATAGTGGACTGCAGGTACCAGTATTTTCAGAGTACTGTAAGATCTCCAAGGAAAGTCTCAGAGCCCTCATAGAAAATGAACCATAAAATAGTTCTCCAATGTACAAGGTCCTAGGTGATATGGGGTACCAGTGAAAGAGAATACCTCTTCTCCTGAAGTATTTTAATTAAAAGATTGATACTGAAGATGACTAATTAAAGAGAGATAGATAATCACATCTTATTCTTTATCCTAAATAGATTTCCCTCAATACTTATCACACTGGTAAGGTTTGTAGCAGCAAGGTTATAATTCTAATATTCCTTTTATGATGAAATTTATTGTATATATGTGCACACATATATACATGCATATGTATATATGTGTTTGTGTGTATATATATATATATATATATATATATATATATATATATATATATTACACGTGTGTACACACACATACACATACACACACGCACACACAGCAGACTTTCTCCGCAGGGAAGTCATCAAACAACATAATGCTATCACCTCTTGTGTCCTGGTTGATTACTTTCTGGCATGTAAGCCTACAGACAGATGTTCTACAATTCTATCTGTATCTGGAAAAGTATTTTATGAAATTTATTGTTTCATTTCCCAATTTATGGGTTCCCTGTTACTACCTGCAATTATTTCAAGATGAATATTTAGCATTATTAATTGGGAAACCCATGGTTTTTACTCTAATTACTCAGACTTTAATTTTGGAGTCTTGCAGATTTCAGTTAAAAGGAGTATGGCATATTGGGTTCCTAAATAAGGAAATTCAAAAAGAACAGGTTGTAATTACATAACTTATTCCAATAGGAGTCAATCATCCAGTGAGAAAGAAGTTGGAAACTTGTACCTAGATTCTCATTACTCACTCTTATTCTCTCTCCCTTTAGCTCTTCTTCATCCTTTATCTCTTTCTTCTTCTCAACAAATGCATACCGAGTACTCACAATGTTCCAATCACTGTTTTAGGTGCTAAAGATACACAGTAATCAAGAACTCATATTTGGACTTTAGACCTTACAAAGGAAAAGTAGACAATAAATATGCCAACAAATAAACAAGATAATGTAAGATGTGATTAGTGGTATGAAGGATACAAACAGGATGCTGTGTAAAAGCAGAGAGAACTTGGTAGAGTAGCTAAGGTAGACAGGGTACCTTTCAAAACTAAACTGTAAGAAGACATTTGAACCAAGACCTGAGATGAGAGGAATAATCTATAAGTAGCTCTAGCATAAGGCTTCCCAGGTATTAAAGAACAGGCTGGAGCAACAACAAAGGTTCCAAGTAGGAAACAGTTTGCCTTATTCAAGGCACAGAAAGGACTGTGGGAACTTAAGTCTGACAAGCAAAGGGGAAGCAGCAGGAGATCAAAGTAGAAGGTTTAAATCAAAACCTAGCCCTACAATTACAACAATAACTTGAACATTTACATAAATACTCTAATCTCCCCAGTTCTAAAATGAGAATGCTACTTCCTTTACAGGCTATTGAGAGAATTACAGCCTAAATAAATGTATACAAAATGGCAAGGAAAAATCTAAAATGGACATTCACTCTCTCCATGACCTTTTTGATCTAGTTGACTAGAATCCTAATATTTCTTATCTCACTAAGAAGTACTGTTTATTTTTTAATACAAGAACATCTTTTCTATACTTCTGCATGATCATTGTTACTAAACTATTAAATCAACTTAATATTAATAAGTAATATTAATAAATATTGATCACTTACACAATAATAAAATAGATACCAAGAATGGGGAGCAGGTAACAAAAAGATCATGTCTCACTCATATCAGAAACAAACACACAGAAATGATCATATTGTAATAAGAGTTTAATAAAATGAGCAAAAAAATCAACCATTAAAAATGTATATAACAATAATTTTTAAAAGCTGATCCTGTTATGGTGGCATGTGTCTGTAATCCCAGGTACCAAAAGCCTGAGTCAGGAGGACTAGAAGTTCATCTGCCTAAGCAACGTAGGGAGACCCTGTCTCAAAATAAAAATAAAACAATAAAAGGGCTGGGGTTGTAGTTCAGTGGTAGAGTGCTTGCCTTGCACATGTGGCAATGGGTTCAATCCTTAGCACTACATGAAATGAATAAATAAAATAAAGGTATTGTGTCCATCTACAACTAAAAATGTTTTAAAAGATAAAAATAAAAAAGACTGGAAATATAGCTCAGTGGTAGAGCACCCCTGGGTTCAATCCCCAGTACGTCAAAAACAAACAAACAAAAAAGTTGAAAAATATCTTGGTTATTAAGAATATCTTGGCTGAGTGTGGTAGTGCACACCTGTAATCCCAGAGGCTTAGGAGGATTAAGAATTCAAAGCCAGCCTCAGCAAAAGTGAGGCATAAGCAACTCAGTGAGACCCTGTCTCTAAATAAAATACAAAATAGGGCTGGGGATGTGGCTCAGTGGTTATCTTGCATTTGTATTGTAATAGAATAATTAAATAGTATTTTCATTTCTTTGGTATCAAAGCTCTGAAGAGGACGTATTTGCTTTAGAATAATAGCTTTGTTATATTATTTTTACAAGTTAAAGTACTATGAAACATTTAATTTATGTGAATAGCTTTAGAACAAATTTAAATAGCTTTAAAACAAATTTTGTTTTACTTTCTATAACTGTATTATAGGTTTACATTTTCAACAACTATGGAATAACATATTCTATTGTTCTTTTAAAATAGCTTAAACTTTACATAGAGTTTTCTTTCTACCAATACTAGCAATGATGTCTTAGGAGGATCTCAAGAGGAGCTTGAATTTTACAAAAGACATTATCATAAGTATGAAGCATGTCATGGGTTGGAGATTCATTGGCTAATTTGGTAGGACTTACACACTTTGGATCACTACATGGTAGACATCTGATGCTACTCCACCATGGAAAATTCAGCACTCCCAGCCTTTCTCTTGGAGCACAGACCTACCAACCTCCTGAAGCTAACCCTCAAAAGATGACACACAGGCAAATATCAAAATGCATTTTGCTTTTGGTGACTGACGTGTTTCATTTTTGTGGTAAGAAAATGGGCAGCTGTCTCAATTTTGAAAGGTTATTTTTTAAATTATAGGAAAAGATTCCTTCAAAACATTCAAATCTATTTAACTCAACACAATCTTGCCAAGTTCATACTACACTTAAAGCATTCAATAGGCTCTGGGGTGGGGGAAGAGTCCATTCATAATCTCTTTGAGGACTAAAACAAATACAAGTGAAAATAACACATGTGAGAATCTGACAATGGATAGTTAAAATGATTCTATACAGGAGAGGAGGCAGAGTTTAATTATGCCTCTATAGAGACAGCAGAGAAAGCTTTCAGGGAAAGGTGGAATTTCTGTGAAGCCTTGAAGGGTGGCTTAACAGAAGGGAATTTTGCAGGGTGGTGGTGGGGAGATATGCTTGAGTAAGCAGCAGTACATTACTGCAATTAACATAAGAAAAAATGGCTTAGACTTTCACAATCATAGTTTTAGTATTTTCAGACAGAATTTAAAAGATTTCAAAATGTTCAAGTAAAGAATACATCAGCCTAATAAACCAGCCAAGAGCTAGCAATGTAGCTCAGTGGTAGAGCATTTGCCTTATATGGAAAATGCCCTGGGTTCGATCCCCAGCACCACACACATGCATTAAATTTAAAAAAAACTTTTTTTAAAAGAAAGGAAACCAGTTAAGTTTAACATATTAAAAGTTAGAATTCATTATTTTCCTTAGAAGAGGCTTAACGTTTTAAAAAGAAAGCTTGAATAAGTATACTTAATTGAAATATTACTAAATACCAATTTGTAGAAAATATTTAATTCCAACTCAATAATTAACTCACAACAAGTGCCCTGCTTGGATAAATTCCAAATTACAGAGTCTACCCTACTGAAATACAGAATACTCACTTATGTTTCTTTGAGAAGCAACAGCAAATTAAAATCATCTAAAAAGATAACTATCAAGAAGGGAAAAGTACAAATGAAAAACATTATATAAAGTATAATAAAGTGAATCTCCAAAATACTCTTTCTATTTCTATTCCAAATCTTTTTTAAAAAGCCAAAAAAGTAATAGATTTTAACCTGATCTTTGACTAATACATGGGTCAATAATTTCTTAGGAATTTGAACTGGAGAGCTGTACTTAGGAATGATGTAGTACAGCACCACTACAGGTATTACTAACAGCATAGTGAAAGAACCAATCCAGGTGACCCTAAAACTCATTGCTGGGATTTACAAGCTAGTGTCAGTGTTGTCCTTAGCAGAATGTTACTGAGAGGATTCGAGTGCTTAGCATATAGATGCTATTCTAAAAAAAAAAAAAGGCAATTAATGAAAGATCTTGTGAGGCAATAGAAGTACTTGAGCATGCTCAGAGGAAGAGAAGAGATAATAAATATATGAAATAAACATCCACAGTCTTTACGGCCACTCTGTGTATCTATAAGATTCTTAAATTTTGTTTGGAAAAAAACAACTAATAGGAAATAGTGACTGAATAAGAAGCCAAAATCCTAATAATTTTATCATAAAAAACTGAGGGCTGGTGACATAGTTTATGGTAAAGCACTTGTCTAACATGCCCAAAGCCCTTGGTTCAATCCCCAGCATCATCTCTCTCTGTCTCTCTCTCTTCTCTCTCTCTCTCTCTCTCTCTCTCTCTCTCTCTCTCTCTCTCTCTCTCTCTCTCCCTCTCACACACACACACACACACACACACACACACACACACAAACACACACACTCACACACAAACATAATTTTCAGTAGAACCACCGTATAAACAACTGTTGCAATCTTTTATTTAAAGCCATCAATGTGTTTTTCTCAAAATAATCTTATATGTAGTCAGTCATAAAAGATCATATATCATATGAGTCCATTTAAATAAAATGTCTACAATAGGACAATTTATAGACAGAAATCAAACTAATGGTTTTCTAGGGCTGGGAATTGGAAGGGATTTTAGGGGGATGGCAAGAAGTGAATGACTGCTCATGGGAATAGGGTTTCTTCTTGTGGTGATGAAAATGTCCTAAAATTGATTGTGGTGATGTCTGCATAATTCTTCCAATTTACTAAAAAAATTGAATGATACGTTAAATTGGTGAATTGTGCTTTATATAAATTATATCTCAATCTTATACAAAGTATTTATTAATGCTTTTGAAAAATAAAGTTTTAGGTACAAAAAACCCCCAAAATTTGTGAGAAATATCACATTGATTAGTATCCTTATATACATTGGATATAGGCATAAGAACTATTTCTGAATATAAGTTGTGTCTCTTATAACATCTCCAACTCTTATGATCTAGGGCTGGAGATGTAGCTCAGTGGTAAAACGCTTGCCTAGCATGTGTGAGGTCATGGGTTTGATCCTCAGAACCACAAAGAAAACAAAACTTTATGATCTGGATTACATAAAGAAACCAAAACTATTAAAATTACAGAGTTCATCAGAATTCTTGCCATATTCAGAAGGATGGTGTCCAGAAGAAATGAAATATGATCATCTAAAACTGTGGAAAAGCCACCAGAATCACAACAAATCTGCTATGCATTCCTTTGTTGTTGTCTGTTGTTGTTGTTAACTTCTCTTTTCCAACCCAAACAACAGAAAATCAGATCCCCTTCAGTATACTCTGAGAATCCTTTTTCTATCCTGGATCTGCAATACAATCACATTTCAGCTATCTCAATAATATATGTCTTTGTTAAAATTGCTATAATGAATTAGATATTGGCAGTTTGTGGAATTTATAGGAACATTCTATTTAGTTCTTTTTTGGCAAGGGGTACTGGGATTAAACTCAGGGGCACTTGACCACTGAGCCACATCCCCAGCCCTATTTGGTATTTTATTTAGAGTCAGGGTCTCACTAAGTTGCTTAGTGCCTTGCTTTGCTAGGGTTGGCTTTGAATTTGATATCCTTCTGCCTCAGCCTCCCGAGCGGCTGTGATTACAGGCATGCGCCACTGTGCAAGACTCTCTTTAGTTCTTAAATTAATATTTTATCTCTTACTCAAAGCATGTTTACATTAAAAGGATTGCACTAGTGTGAACTGAGATACACTGACAAATGTTCTGAGATTTAGGCCCTGCTCAGTTACTGAGAGATTGAAGTGAAACAGGACAAACAAATCATTTCATTTCTTTCCTCAATAGAGAATGTGATCACAAGTCTGAGACTCTTTTCTGTTTGAAAATGCTTTGATTTTATGATTCCCTACTTAAAAATCTTACTTAGTTGGATAAATAAAATCTACTATTCCCTAGTCACATAAATGCACTGAGATGTGCAATCTTATCTCAATAAAAAAAGAGTACAGGAGCTGGGTTATAGTTCAGTTGGTAGAGAATTTGCCTTGCATGTGTGAGGCACTAGATTCGATCCTCAACACCACATAAAAACAAATAAATAAAATAAAGGTATTGTATCTGTCTACAACTAAAAAAGTTTTTTAAAGAGGCTACATTAACTTACATTCATTCAGTTATTCACACTGTGCCTTTGCTCATACTGCAGACAGTTCTAAGAGAGCAATCACTTGAAACAGCAGAAAGGCTTTATTTGGGAATATCCTAACCAACAAGATAACTAAAGGAATTGTTTACTTTTTAAATTTTTGAAGAAGGGAAAAAAATGGAGACAACAAAAAAACACTTTGTAATGCATTCCCAACATTCAGACTGTAGTTTTCAATAACATGTAATGTGAATGGGCATTAATGACTGTAACCTTATCTTCTCTATTGGACTCTACTGAAAATGTTTATCAAAATAATTATAATCTTATTAAAGCCATTAAGACAAATTAAAGGTTAATTTGGATATTTAGATGAAGTACAACATATATATTCTATAATAAAGATTAAATCCAAATGGTAATTAAAAATACAAATATTGTAGGAATTTTAAAAGCACCAAAAAATAAGAGAAATAAATCCAATCACTTTCTGTGCTAAACAATCTTAATATTCACAACAGATAAAACTCTCTTCCTAAAGGAATATCACTAAAAAATACAAAACAAAACTTACTTGGTTCTAGCTTCTTCAGGTCCTCCAGTTTAAATTCTTCCTGGGACTGTGTGGACTAAATTTAAAATATGCATATTATATCTTTTCATTACAAAGATTTCAATGCACCCTATGTCTTTTAAATGGCAAGAATAAAATATTTAAAATAAATATATTTCTTGTTTTAAAGGTAGAAAATGAAAAGTTCCAAACTGATTTTTGGAATATTCAAGCTAATAGAAACAGAAAAAATTAGAATCATATCTTTTATTTCTACCGTGTACAAAGTATGAACTAAATCATTTAAGTGTGAGTTCAACTGATCAATTCCAATTGTTATAAAACCCTTCTGAGATAATATTTCTTTGGGCATGAATATCTAATATCTTATCAGAACAATTTAGAATAATTCATTTTAAAAAATCAATTTACCTGTAAAACTGCGCTTCGCAATTCCAAGCATGTTGCAATTTTGCCTATGGTTTTCTGTAGGAAAAAAAATGCTATAAATCCCAAGATAATTTTAACTGTCGGTTACTAAAATCAAGAATTTTTATTTATAAGAGATCTATAGGGACTGGGATTTTAGCTCAGTGGTTGAACACTTGCCTCACATGTGTGAGGCACTGGGCTCGATCCTCAGTACCACATAAAAAAAAATAAAACAAAGATATAGTGTCCATCTACAATTTAAAAAATTTACAAAAGAAATCTATACTTCTTTAAATAAATTATTATTCCTTTTCTAGCACCTTGCAGATTTTAGAGAAGAGAATCAGAAGACAAAGGGCTGAGAAGTGGGAGAGAGATGAGTATATATTCTCTTCTAAACTAATATGCCACAACCAATTCTAAATCAAGTTTGGTTTGGTGATAGGTCTAGATATGATTTAAAGGGCAACAAAGATAGCCATTATGGAAAGCAGTGTAGAGGTTCCTCAAAAGATTAAAAATTGAACTATGATATGATCCAACAATTCCACTCCAGGATATATGGCCAAAGGAAAGGAAATCAGTAAGCTGCAGAGACACCTGCACTCCCATATTCATAGCAGCACTATTCTTATTAGCCAAGAAATGGAAACCTAAGAGTCCATCAACTGATAAGTGGATAAAAAAAAAGTGTTATATATACACAATGGAATACTATTCAGTCATAAAAATAAAGAAATCCTATCCTTTGCAACAACACGATGGAACAAGATCATTATATTAATGAAGCAAGCCAGGCACAGAGACAAGACCCACAAAATCTTATTCATGTGGAATACAAAAAAGCTGATTTCATAGAAGTTAAAAGTATAATGGTAGTTACCAGGGGTTGGAGCCAGTAGGGGTGGGTGGGGGGATAAATAAATGCATCCTACATTTCAAAAGAAAAAAGAAAAAAAATTGTAAGTTTTTAAACATAAGAAATGATACGTGAGTAGAAAATGTTAACTGGATTTAAATATAACACAATATATACATGTATCAAAACATGTTACCCCATTTATATGTACTATCTTTGTTATCTGTATGTTAAAATATTGACTATTTATTTTTAAAAATAGCTTTTTTTAGCTGTAGATGGACATAATACCTTTATTTTATTAATTTGTTTTTATGTGGTGCTGAGGATTGAACCCAGTGCCTCACACATGCTGGGCAAGCAAGCACTCTACCACTGAGCTACAACTCTAGCCACAAAATACTAACTTTAAAAAAAGAAAACAGAAAATTAAAAAGGGGGAGGGCAATGAAAAGGGAGTTTTGACATCTTCCCTTCCAACCATCTTCTCATAAAGCCTGAAATTTACTAAAAGATATCTGAAAGATAGCACAATGGTCTAATTTAATTCTGATTTAAGCTCAATTCTGACTTGTATAAAAATGTAGGTAATATTAACAAAATTAGTATTTCTGATGAATGGTGCAAATTTTACAGTCAATCTGTTTTATAAAATAAGCTATAAAGCAGATGTGATAGGGCACAGTCCTTGCTTTTAATATGCTCATGTTCTATTATGTGTGATAAAACATATACCAAATCACTATATTAAAAAGAGAGACATTCAATCTATAAGCTTCAGCAAAATAAGTTCCTTTTATGTCCTAAAGGAAAAGAACAAGATCTATATTAGGAATCCAGTCCCAAAGACTAGGGAGGATTTCCAAATCAAAGAGTTTGGAAAATTGTCATGGTTCAATTACTTAAAATCCCCAACTGAAAGCAGAGGGATGGGTGTGAAAAGTAAAGTGAAGTAGGGCATAGTCATTCTGAAATGGACCTTTCACAAACTCCTTGCTGAGGAATCTAGGATTTCTTTAACAATAAGTTACACAAAAGTGTGTTTTTATTGTTCTTTTTTTTTTTTAACTGACATGCCCTTAAGAACACTGTTGTGAGCTGGGCATAGTTATGTGTACCACCTACTGGGAAGGCTAAGGCAGGAGCCTAAGAGTTTAAGGCCAGTGTGGGCAATACAGTGAGACTCTTTCTAAAAAACAAAAAAAAAAACCCTTGAGTGTTGTGATACAGGTATGCAATGCATACATAATTTAAAGGAAAGGGGAAAAACTGAAGGAAAAATCATTTAAGTTATTTCAAACTGTCTAAACAATATTCAGAATAAGAATATGAATAGCTAAGGTGGAAATTAAAAGGGGAGATTCATGAGAATAATAAAAGAAATCATCAGGGCAGGCAGCTGAACAATGCCACTGAGACTTTTAGGTCCTTCCAAAAAAATATTTCTGAAATGTGTTGAGGAATAAGTCTAGATGATAAAAGCAAAGAACTGTGTGCAACATTTACAATGCTTACAAAATGACATATTTTGGAAAAAAATTGACATGTTTTTCTGAATGTATTTTCTGTATGACTTACAAAAAGTTTAGTAAAATGGGGATTTGGTGATTTTGTGTTTAGTTAATGTTCTTTGAAAGGTAAAAGAGGAGTAAAGGGAAGTAACAGTATTGTCCTGGCCCCTGGTGCTTAGGCTAGTGGACACTCTTCAATTACTGTATCTTCAACAAACAGCTAGGACAGCAACTCACAAAAAAACCTATTATTGAGCAAGATATGCTTCTCAGACACACAAGTAATAATATTTAATTATCTCCATAATCTTTTTAAAATTTCAATATAAAAGCTTAGAAAATATGCAATTTTAATCTGAAAAGAGATTACATTTGAAAATTATGTTTATACATAGTTTGCAAAATACTCAGGTTTATTCATCCTCTTAAATAGCTATGTATAGAAATTCTCTTTGTCTATACACACACGCACACATGCACATACACATGTGCGCGCGCACACACACACACACACACACACACACACACACACACAGAGAGAACATCTGTGTCCTGTGTCAGCCCTGCCGAAGCCCCTCCTACTCCCTGCTGCCCACGGCAGCCTTTGTAATGGATGGAGAGCTACCTTGCACCTGTGCTGGCAGCTTTAAAAGAGAGAGAGCTGTCTGAAAGAAGCGCAAATATGGTGACTCCCCGCGATGAGAGCTTCTCTCCCGGGAGCGGGGAAGAGAGTGCAGATGTGCAGATGGAAATCTTAACCTCTTTGAACATCCCGTCTCTAAGTACAGCTCCTGTTTGGAGCAGTCCCTGGGGCTGCGGGCTTGTCATCTTCCCGTGCTGCGCTGTTTATTAGTGAGTTGGCTGCATGCTGCTGGGAGGAAGGCCAGTCGTGCTTTGTTCGGGAACCGAGTCTCCTGAGTGGCCAACCGGCCCCAGCCCTGCCTCCACATCCAGATTTCTCTACAATCACAGTGTTAACCTCTCCCTGGGCAAAATGGTGTGGTAGAAAAGTGGTTTTAAAGTCAGATACATCTAGGCTCAGATTCTTGCCGTCCCCCTCCTGTGTGATCCTGGGGACATGACTTCAGCCCTTGCCAGTCCCTTCGTGCTGCTGTAACAAAACCATGTAGACTGGGTAATTTATAAACAGTAGCCTGTGCTGATCACAGCTCCCGGGGCTGTGACCCAGGAGCCAGCAGATTCTGCGTCTGGGGAGGACTCTCCCTTTCACGGAGGATGCAGCAGGGCGAGGCTGGATGGGGAGCAAGCACCATTCCACGGGTAATGATCCCATCCACAAGGACAGGTCCTCAGGGCCTGCTCTCCTGTGGAGGACCTGCCTCTGGGTGCTACTGACTACTGCACTGGGGATTTGCTCTCAATATATGAATCTGGGGGACACAGTGCACAGCACCCCTCTCAATCGGAGTCTTCCATCTGTAAGGTGGGATAGTAACCCGTGTCACAGCCTTGCCATGCTGGGCAGTGGAGCTGAGTGAATCTTACCACGTGGTCGTCACTGGGCTTTTCAGATGGCATCCCCAAAGGAAGTGCCAGGAGGGTCTCTCTTGCTGTGCCCCTTCTCTGGGGCCCCTGGGGCTGGGTACAGGACATTACTGGCATTGTCTTTGAAATGATCTACCTGGTCTCAATGTCCCACAAAAGGCAGAGAGTCCTGCCTGCTATCTGGCCTTCTGCCTGTGAATGGGCTTTTAGTCCCTCTGGGTTCCTGTGAGGAAGGCTTGGTTCCTCCAGAGGCCCTTGGCAGTGCTCTGGGTGAAAGACCCAGAGCAGGGCAGGACAGTTGTTACCAATGGCCTCTGGAGCCACGCTCCTTCCCCTGTCTCCTCCTCCTCCCTGTCTCTGCTCTGCCTTGGAGAGCAGGACATGGGTCAAGACAGGCTGTGCTGGAGAGCTCGCAGCATCCCCGGGCCCGGACAGTGAGGCTTCCAGGAGTGCTGGCTCCATGGCCAGCACAGTGAGCAGAAGCAGCTATTCTCCCGAGCAGGTGGCTGAACCACTCCACCCTGGACTTGAGTCCCTCCTGGAGTCCCCTCCAACTGTGAATCCTGTGACATTCTCTTCCCATTACACTTAACCGTCTTGCTCACCCATAGGGAAGAAAGAGAACGAGCAAGTCAGAGAGAGAAGGAAGGAAGGACGGATGGACAGGCACTCTGAGCCTCAGCAGAGACAAGCTGCCTCCTTCGGGCCCCAGGATCCTTGCTGAATCAGCCAGCGGACCCTTACCCATGTTTTCGGTTAGATGCACAGGCACCCTCCCAAGCACCCTCAGAGGCTGCCTGCCCTTTGAGGTGCGTGGCCTGAAGTCAGACTCCAGGGGACTCCCTCAGGCTGGGCGTGGAGTAGCCCTGTGGCCCAGGTAGTTCATCATCCCTCCTTCCAGAGCCCCATGGTCCCCAGGGGTTGCCCAAGGGGAGCAATCTTTCCCCTGAGCCCTGGCCTGACCGGTCCAGGTTTCATGTCACCTGCCTAAAGCCACGCCACCCCATGCCTGTCCCCGTCACTTCCTTCAGAGCATTTTCTGTCTTCATCCAGAGAAGACTTGGTATCAAGTTGTGGGAGATGCAGCCCAGAATAACCCTTTCCCTGGGAGCTTCCCTGCTAGTGGGGGCAGACAAGATGCAAAGGCCCACAGACGTGAACAGTGTTCTAGATCTCGAAAGGCCTGTTTGTCCACTGTTTCCTGTAACAGGACAGCCAGCTCGCTGAGGCCATTTTTGACCTGCCTTGATTTCTGCTGAATTTCCAGTGGCTGGCACGGTGTTTGTACATCATGTGCTTCAAAAATTAATAATAACCAAGGGTAGGATTGGGGAGAGATCAAGTTGATAACAGTAGACACAAAGTGGATAATCCATGCTAAAGCTCTCAGTGTAGTGCCTGGAACTCGGTAAACACTTTGTATAAGTGTTGGCAGTTTTTCAATTAGATCACAAAGCTGTATTCTTAACTACTTACCACACCATGTCTACAATAATAATTATAACTGATCATTGTTATAGAATTATATGTAGCAACGTGGAACCACTAAATTCTCCTGCATGCTATGGACGGCCTCGGCACATTAAAATAATCTTACTTAATTGTAGCACCACAGACATGGTGAAAGTTAGGAAAGTTGAAGTACCAGATGCCTATGAAGAAAAGCAGACTGGGGTGAGCCCAGAGTCAGGCACAGAGTGCTGTGTGACGTTGGAGGAGGAGGAGACTGTGTGGCCCAGTGGCTGGGAGGGATTTAAGTGTGGGCTGCTGCTAGAAGGACTTGGAGGGCAGCACCCAAGCAGGTAAACAGGGCAGTGCCACACAGAGGGACAGCTGAAAGTGCTCCAGATGGGGCCCACATGCAGCCAGAGGGGGACGGATGACGGCCATGCACAGGAACTTAAGACTCCCGGGTCGGGAGCCCTCAGAGTCCATACAAACAGTAGTAAACAGAAACAGAATTGTGAGCTGTGGGGAGATTAATTGGGTCCTGAGATAAGGAAGGGGTGGTGAGGTGGAACTAGTTTATAAGTCCACTGCAAACGCCAGGGGTGGGGAAGAGGCCTGGTTTTGGGGGGTGGTGGCAGAATAAAGGGAGTGGATGCGTGGAGGAGCCATCCGGCTGGCCCAGGTGCAGGTAGGAGTGAGGAGGTGGGAGACCTGGCCAGGCTCTTCTGATTCGCTTGACAACTCTTTTGTTGTTGCTGTTGCTGATTCTGGGAGCCGCTCTAGGGCTGAACTACCTCCAGCCCTTTTGAATTTGTATTTTGAGACAGGGTCTCACTAGGTTGCTGGGACTGGCTTGGAACTTGCCATCCTCCTGCTGTGGCTCCAAAGTAGCTGGGACACAGGCCTGCACCACCACCACGGCACCTAGCTACTTCTTGTGAGGGACTTGAGCCTTTCCCGGACTTGAGACTGTCCACTCTCCATGGCTTCATATGGTGTTCTCTTGGTAGCAGCAGAGCAGACAACCCTAAGGGACAGGTGTGGCACTCAGGGTGCTTCTCACAAGGCAGCTCTACACATGCTTTAAGACAGATGGTAGCACGAATTTGTTCTTCAGTTGTCATTGGTTAATGACTCTCCAGGGGTCCGCCTCAGGGAGCCCAGAGAAACCCTCACTCTCTATTCTGGTGACATTCCAAACACTAAAAGCAGGTTCTCCCCACCCTGTTATCAACACTGTCACAGGCTGACTGACGCAGGGATTTGCGGGTGGGAGGCAGGCAGTCGCCAGGGTAGGAAAGGCTGGAGTTCTGTGACTCCGTCCCCAGCCCTCTGTGTCTCTGGGGTTCCTGAGGGAGCTGCCCCTCCTGGCCAAGAGGTGGAGCCCAGCCCTGGGTGCACAAGATGCCTTCGGGTCTCCCAAACCCTTTCACAGCCAGGAAGTGGGGAGTTTTCTCCTAGTGAGCTCTAGTACCTTAGGAGAGGGCAGAGGCCAAACTTCAGATTTGTTCTCCTTATTTGTTTTCTTGTAAAACAAACTCAGCGTCTCCAAAAGTTGATTCCATGTAGCTGAAACTCGGTGCCAAGTGCTGATCTTAGGGCGGGTGGGTTTTGTGTTCAGTGCAGAGCGTCTCCCTCATCCAAGACACGTCCTTGGAAAGGGCTGCGTGATGTTCTTTCCTCTCAGTTCAGTGGCGCGGCCTCTCCAGACCCACATTTTGTCCCTCAGACTCCTCCACTTACTGCCTTTAGTCAGGTTTGGTGGTGGGTGCTACTACATGAGACCACAATGGGGGGACAGGGGTTGGGACATTTATTTCCCTGACCTCCAGGTGGTCAGGGGCCCCTCTCCCTTGGTCATGGCTCTTGTGGGGCTCTGGAAACAACTTCCTCACTTTGTCCCTCAGCACGAGGGTGGGGCCACTCTCTCCCTCTGACCCCTTTCCTCTGGTGCTCTGCAAACGTCCACCCTGGAGCTCTCCTCAGTCACCACTGTGGATGTGCCCGCTTCTTCCTGTGGGGCTTTTACCAACAGGCAGACAGCACGCGGGACTGCCACTGTCACCCTCGGTTAGGTATGATACAGAAGTCACACTTGGGAGTCTAACAGTTCAATCCCAGATATTTCCTCAAGTTCATCATAAATCAGATACAATTGTTATTGTTGTGGTTTCCAAAAATAAACTCGACTCCAGGAATAAGCCGAATCCAGAGTCTTGAATTCTCAGACAGATACCCTGGGCGGCAGGGTCCCCAGCAAGGCCAGCAAAGGACCTCTCTGGCTTCCTCTGCTAGTAAGCCAAGATGGTCTACAGGTGCCCTTATAGCCTGAAATCTCTACCCAAGTGGGCAGTGCACATCCCGGATGGAGGAAGGCTGGCGACTCTTCAGCTCCACACACCTCAACTGCTTGGTCCACATTCAGAGAAGGAAGTTGGAATGGACCAGGAGTGAGTTGTGAGAATTCTGCTCTACCTTGACATGACGGGGACTCATCTGTTTGTTGTGTGAGTGATGTTAAAAATGAGGCCTGGGCAGACACCTGGGTTAACTGGCTCCGTGGAGACGGCACAGGGCCCATCCAGTGAGATCCTCAGTCCTCCCTTCAGAAGATGCTCCTTCTGTGGGTGCCCAGCTGCTCATGCCTGGGTCAGAAGCCTCCCCACAGCACGAAGGAGAGGAAGCCCGGAGCTCCTGGAGGCCCAGGGCCCGTGGGAGCAGCCTCTTGGTGCAGATGGTTCCAGAAGGGCACCTTTGTACACAGTGGGAGTACACAAGCCCAGGGGAGCCCACTGAAGCCACGGTGAACAGGGAGAAGGAAAGGGGGGAATGGGGGGAATGGGATAAAGACTGAGCCCCCTGGCCCGCCCTGCCAAGCTCCTGTCCATCATGAGGGGAGATGGGGCCGCAGCAACTGAGCTGCAGGGACAGGGAGGGGGAGGCAGAAAATGAACTCAGCCGCTCCGACAGCAGCTGTGTGTCATTCAGGGATCAGGCATCATGCTGGCACCCTTCGCCTTAGCATTTTCATCTTTGAAGCCATGAGGCATGTGATGCTGAGCCAATCCATGCATAAAGGCTGCCTCATCTCCATGTCCCGGGCAGCTCAGGTTAGAGAAAGGGATCCCAGGATCACCAGTTACTGTTTACCCACTGGTGTATTCCTCCTTACTCTTGCCCTCTCGATAATCAAGTCATGGCCAGCTGCGTCCCTGGGCTGGGATTCATGGTTACTCAAGACATCTCAGACCCCTGCATGGCACAGGCCTGTTCAAATCTGGCCAGGGTCTGCGGCCCCACAGCAGCTCTGGAGAGCAGCCCACCAGTGGAGGTTGTAAGGTGTTCAAAGTCCTCTGCTTGCTCCAGCAAGCCAACCTGTGTCTTGGAGGCAGAAATGTCTTGGTGACAAGGGTAAAGACTTCTCGCCAGCTCAGCCCACCCACAGGGTAAGGAAGGACCAAGTACACTCTCATTATCCAATCAGCCTTCAAGAAATGAAAGCAAGGATGGCCGCGAGGTTTTATAAAAACTCACCTCCACCTGGTACTGTTGGGCTTTTCTGGTCTCCCTCCGGCTGGTTTTGTGTTCCTGTCATTCCAAGGGACCCTCTCTGTACCCCAGACCTTGCCGCTCACACACTAACCTCACTCTTTCTTTAGTTCCTTCTGTTGCTCCCGGGCGAGGTGGGGGTGGGTCCTGAAATGGCCTCTCAGCTGCCCTCCATCCTGCACCACATCTTCCTTTATTATATAACAATGAGACGGTGGTGGCATTGCCTGGAGGCACAGATTTTGTGAAGCAAGGTGAGGCTGGCCCATAAAAACCCACCATGACTTCTGAAGTGAGTTTCCCCTAACATCTAAAGAGCTAAAGTGACCAGAGTGCAGAAGGAAGATTTCACAACAAACCAATTTAATGGAGATCCAAGATATTAAACAGAGCTGGGCATTGCTGACAGATTTCCTGGGACTTGTTATGAAACCACTTGAACAGAAGCAAGTCCTGCCTTATGGCCTTCTGGATGTACACTGGAGTCTCCAACAAACTGCAATTCCTTTCACGCTCTCCTCTCCAGTCCAGGACACACACTATCAATCACATAAGCACCAAAGCACAGAGGGCCCTGGATGACAGAAAACGGCCCGAGCTGGCCCAGCATGGCTCCTCTCCTCCCACCCTGCACCCCGGTGTCGTTCCACTTGGGCACTGCCACTCTGCCTGTTGGAGAGATCCTCTCTGCATCCTCAGCCCCTGAGGGGTGGTGGCAGGGTGTGCCTGAGCCCTGTGCTCCGCTGAGTGGCAGGTGGCCCAGGCCCTGTTCAGTCCTCCCTCCTCCTCTGCAGCTTAGTCCTGGTCTCCTCTTGCCAGTGTCTCCAAGCAGCGATGATGGCTTCATCGTCCATCTCCTCCTCTTCCTCTCTGTCTGTGCTTCTCCGATACTGGCTCCTCTGCCCAGAGGCAAACCTTCCCTCCTCTCTGTTTCTGTCCTCTCTTTCTCGCCTTCCTCTTCAGACCTCATGAAGCTCTGGGTGAATTTCCTCTTGGCTCCAAACTCAGAGAAGTCCGACTTGGATGACTCTTCTATGTCCTCCCAGTCCCTGGGCCTAACCCAGTCCCGGCGCCATGGCTCTGGGGACTCTTCCCCTTCGGAGGGCTCAGGGGTCCGGCAGAAGGAGTAGGGCTCCGGGATCTCCTCTCTGGAGCTGGAGGTCTCACTGAATGTGGACCTGGAGAACTTGTGGGTCTCTCTGCCCTCCCTGGTGGAGGACGAGGAGAAACAGGAAGTACTCCTCACAGAGCTGCCGTCCGCGTCGTGGTAGGAGGAGGTGTCCTGCTCCTCTGACCGGGATTTGGAGAACTTGTAACTGCAGGATTTGGACTCGGTTTCCCGGTGCAGGGAAGATCTGATGTACCTATCCCTGGAGCTGCCAGACCAGTCACTCTGGGGAGGAGAGTCTTCCTCGGTCCTGAGGCCACTGAGCCACTTATTGATGCTGCTGTCCATCTCCTCTGCTGCCTCTCCTACAGTGGTCAGAGACCACCAGGGAGGAGGAGGTGTCTGTTTCAGGCTTTTGGGAGTTACTGCGGGAAGAGAGTCGGAAGCTCCTGATGGCACTGTCTGTGTCCCCATCCCTATCACTGGCACCATCATCCTCTTCCTTGACCTTCTTCTTCTTGAACAGGGAGCTGCATTTGTTGTCGGAGGCCAGCTTCTCCATTTTGTACTTGGACATCTTCTCCCTCAGCTCCATCTGCATCTCCCTCTCCTTGTGGCAGAGCTCCTTTAGGTCCACATTGTCAGCAAAGAGGCTGTAGATGGGCTTGCTGGTCTCCCTCACCCTGCTCCCAGCCCCTTTGGCCCTGGAGATCAGTGAAGTACTGGAGGACAGCACGGACTGAGAGTTGGAGCTGGGCCTTGCCTGGCTCTGACACAGCAGGCAGTCACCCAGAAGGGAGCTGCTCTGTCCACTGAGCATGGAGACTTGGCCATCCCCCAGGCAGCTGGTGTCTGGCCCTACCCTCATGCTTGCCACCGTCGGTGAGCGAGACAGCAGCAGCATTTCACCCTGCTTCTGAGCCAGGGTCTCACTGACCACGCTGGCAATCCAGTATGGATGCTGGCAATGGAAATGGTGTCTCCAGGCCTCACTGGCAGGCTGGGCAGGGGAGTGCTGGGGTTGGTGGCTGAGCATCCCCCAATGCTGCTGGCGGCCTGGGACAGGTGGGAGTGGTGGCTCTGGGCACTCAGTACTGACCTGTGTCCCCATTAGCACTGACAGAGCAGGCTGCAGAGCAGAAGGCGGACAGGGGATGCTCCCGCTAGCCACGGAGCCATCCACCTCCCAGCTGGCCATGGACTGGCTCTCCTCCAGCGTCCACCGACTCCTCTCCAGCAGCTCCAGCCTCCGCTGTCTTTTTTTGGCCAGGACGGCATCCTCCGCCTTGCCCAGCTCCATCACCTCCTCCTTGTTCTCGCTGCCCACCTTCTTCTGGTGCTTCAGCTTCCAGGTCTGGTAGGCCATCAGGTTGACATCCGGGGGGGTTCCTCTACCCGGGGGTATCCTCCGGGCCCTGCGCCTCACCACTGTCCTCTCCTGCCCCTAGGTCTTTCTTGTGAAATCCAAACTGGATTCTCTTGATCGTCCACCTCTCCAGGGCAGTAAGCTTGTCCTTGTTCCTGCTGCAGAAGTTGTAAAAGGAGCTGGCCTCGGAGCACACGCTCTGCTGGTCATCCTCGGGCACCGTGCTCCCGGCCTCTGAGCGCGCGTCCTCCTCCTCCCTCCTGCTCCTGGAGCGGAACTCCCGCACGGCCTCCCTCTCGATGTCCTGCAGCCTCTCGTTCCACAGGTCCCACGTGCACTCGGTGGACATCAAGTCCGAGCGGCGCCAGGTGCCTGGGCTGGGGCCACCGAGCTCCAGCTGCCGCAGGAGCACGCCTCCCGGCTGAGCATGCTCTCGCTCTCGGAGACGCTGCTCTGGCTCCGCGTCCTCCTGAGCCTCCGCGCGAACTTGCCCTCCTCCTCTTCGACCTCCTTGTCCTCCTCCTCCAGGGCCCACCACCGGTGGCCCTGGGTGTGGTACCTCTCTTTCCGGCTCTGCCACTCCTGGATGATCCTCTCCACGCCCTGGTCCTCGAGCTCCTGCTCCTGCTCCTGGCTGGCCTGGCGCGAAGAGGCCGGCCCTGGACACTGTCCACCCCCGGCCTCGCTGCCCGCCAAGAGGCCCTGGCCCTTCTTCCACTCCTCGTACAGCTTCTCCTCCTCCTCCTCGTCAATGAGGATGAGGGGCTCGGAGGCCTAGCTGGCCTTCCCCAGGGAGCAGCCACTGAGGTGGCTGGTGGCCTCGTCCTCCTCCACAGTCAGCTGCGCTCGCGCCCCAAGGGTGCCCCGGGCCTCCTGGCTCTCGCTGGCTCCCTCTGGGCTGCAGTCCTCCTCTCTCTCCTCCATCAGCTGCTCGTTGAGCTCCCGCAGCTGCTTCAGGAAGCCGTCGTTGGGATAGATGGCCCGCTTCCTGCTCACGGTCATCACAGCCTCCAGGATGGCCATGTTGTGGAAGATCATCAGGTAGGCGCCACCAGCACTGCCTACTGGCTGATGCCCATATCGTTGCTGACCAGGACTTTCCCTGCAAATAGAACACACAGAGACGTGATGCCACCATGGCGGCTGCCCGGTCCTGCTTCTCTGAAGTGCTGTTCGGGGTGCTGGACCCAGTGCTTGGAGCTGGTGTTCATCATCGCCTGAGTCCCCGAATCACAGCAGATCCCAGGGTGGAAGAGCACCTCCAGTCAGTCAGAGCTTGGGATTGCCCTGTACAGTGTCCTCATGCTGGCTGGCCACCACCAGCCTCTGCAGGATACTTCCTGCGATTTGGAGCTCACTGGCTCACAGAATCAGGTGGACATGGCCCCCTTCATGTGGGATCACTCGAGTCTTGGCAGTTCTTTCCTATCTAGGGCAAAGCATAACAATGCAACAGCAGTCAGCGCTCCTATTCTGACATTCTGCATTCAAGAATGAATACGTCCATATGATCACGACCTATGTGCAAAATTCCTCGAGAGGATCACTATCATATTCTTCACTAAGGATTTTTTTTCCTGGCTATTATGTGTCTTTCAATCAATATTCAAACTTTCTTTTTCATATTTCCATGCTATTCTAGACACTCTCCTCCAGGTTAAGAGTTAAACTTATCAGTTGGTCACTGAGGAGTTTGGGTCTAGGATGGAGCCAAACATGTCATGTTTGACTGAATGGCATACAGTAGGTGGAACTCTCACCACTCTGACGCTAAGAACATAGCCTTCGTTCATGCATTCTGTACCAGTCAGCTGTCCATTACTATAATGAAATACCTGAGGCAGGCTACTTTACAAAGAAAAATAGTTTATTTGGGCTTATGGTTCTGTAAGTGCGACATCCAGGAGCCTCATCTGGTGATTGCCTTCCTGCTGGCAGAGTCCCAAGGCAGTGCAGAGCCTTACAGAATAAGAGGCAGGGAGCATGCATATATGTCTGCCTTCATCTTACCCCCTTCTTCAAACGTTTCCAGGATTCAATCATGAGGCTCCACCCTAATGCCTACATCCAAACCTCATCCTTCACAAAGGTCTCTGAACACCATACTCTGATTAAGTTCCCACCCTCTTAACACCTCACAATGGGATGATTAAATTCCAATATGGGAAGTGCTGGGCAACACTCAGACCAACCTGAACCACAGCACCACGTGCCGGGGCCTGTGGTCTGTGTGGGTGGGCATGTCACACAATATGCTCAAGTCGTCTTCTATATCAACTGAAATCTATAAAACAAAAAAAAATTCCAAGTCTGTCTTCCTTATCTCATGGCATCTCACAGATTCCTTCCAGTACTGCGGCAGCTGTGACCTGCTCGTAAGTCTGCGGGGCTAGTCCAGTCGTGACCCTGCCATTCAGCACGTCAGTCATCTGCCCCTCCCTTGTGCTTCCCCTCTGCCCTGAACGGGATGGCCTTGGGGTCTACACCACCGCTCTAGTGCTGGCTTATAGTGCAGACCAGACTCCTGGAGACCTACTTCCTGGCCATCACCGTCTGTCTGCCCACAGTCTTGGGGGACCTTTAGCGTCGGCTGAGAGCCCTGATTAGATGAGATGGGAGGCGAGTCTCCTTATTCTGTCTCCCTGCCAGCCAAGGCCATGCCTTTGTCACACAAGGGGTCAGAGATGAGATGGGCCCTGAGGCTCAGCGATGCTGCAGGGTCTGTTGCCAATATCTGGTACCCACTGAGGGACACAGGACAGCAGAGTTCAGGGGTTCAGGCCACTGCCCCTCCTACTCCAGCCCAGGGCTCCACGGTCCCTCCCTGGGCCATCTGGCAGGACCAAGGACTTGCCAACGCATTCCTGCACGTGACCACCCAGTCCTCCTATAAGGGCATCAGATCCCACTCAGACGAGGCTGCAGGTTCTGTGTGTCTCTGGGCCTACTGTACCCTGGGGTCTGTCTGAGGAGCCAGGGTGGCCTGAGGGACTGCTGGTGGGTAGAAGCCCATGGCGATGGGCAGAGTCAGGTGATCGGCTAATGCCAAGCCTTTGTTTGCCACCCAGGGAAGCGAGGAAGGGTGGGACCAAAAGTGCCCTGCCTGTCCTTGCTCCTAGCCACTCCGTGCCACACTCCTGTGGTCTCTGGATCCTCCTGTGGCCTCCTATTGAAGGCCTCTGCTGCTGTGAAGGCTTTGGGGTGGTTTTCTGTTACCAGCAACCAAGGGCATCTTGATTGTTACATCTGGCAAAGTCACCAGACTGCCAGTGGGTCTCAGCTTCCAGGACAGTTAGATGTGGATAACAGCACTGTCCTGAGGGGTCGGGGGTGTCCCTTTCCACCCTCCTCCTTGTTAGCAGCTAATGTCCAAGCATCTAAGAGCAGAGGAAGCCACAGGAAGAAGGCTCTAGGGTAGGGGCGTATGCATATGAGACCTACCCTACAGGCAGCAGCCAGAGTCAGGGTATGGCCCTCTGCTCCCACTCAAGAGCAAGGCTTGAGGGACAGGAGACTGTGGGAGGCCAACTTTGCACGTGACTGAGTCACACTCCCTGCTGAGTGCTGAGGCGCTCAGTCACAGAAATGTGTCATGAACGGGTGTGACTTCCTACAGCCCTATGGGTGGAGCTATGCTCACCTGTTCCTTTGTAATATAACCCCTTGCCCTGTTTAGGATAGAATATTCCATGGAAGTGCCTTGTGTGTGTCCCCTTCTCTTACTGTGCCCTTGGTGTGTGGCCTACCCAGGTGTCAGTCAACCTGATGATAGTGGACATCATGAATAGTGGACATCATTTCAGCCCCCTGAAACCTGACCCCTTGCCTCATTTGAGTAGCTTCTCCTCAATAAAAGGGGTCAGCGCATGCTCTCGCTCTCTCTCTTCCTGTGGACCCTTAAGTTCAGAGGAGCTGTCACCGCGACCCCAAAGAAAAAGGTATTTGGGTCTCTTGTCTCTTGCACAGCCCAGTCAGCCCAGTGCAACTGGAGTGACACCTGAGCCTTTTAGTCGTAAGAACAGAAACCTGGCAGGAGAGGTCACCTCACCAGCAGACTGGGTGCACGCCTGCTGACACCAACGTGGGTGTTCAATGTGGGCTGGCCCCTCATAGACACAGCAAGGAGCTTCCTCCTGGAGCCGCAGCTCCTGCACCCAATGCAACATCCTCCCTCCGCCTCCCCACAGGCTCTCGTGGTGCCTCGGTGGCCCCCAAAATGAGTTGAAGCCTCTTTTGCTCTGGATGCTGTGGGGACCTTCCACCCACCCTGTGTCTGACACTCTTGGCTCCCTCTCCACAGGGAGGTTGGCCTTGCTCTCAGGTCTAGTGGAAGGAACAGGTCCCCTCCCACAGACCCTGGACAGATGCCAGCAACCCCAATCTGTCCAAAGGCTCATGTTTTTTAAAGTAGGAGAATTTTAAGCATTACGTGTGTGTGCGTGTGTGTATTTATGACACACACGTGACGTGTGTGCATGTCCCATTAGATGTGACCTATCTCTGATGTTGGTGATGACAGGAAATGCCCTTCCCAGGAATGCCACATGGTTTATTACAATAATGGCATGACGTTCAGGCATTCACCAAGAGCTGGGTGTTGTGCTAAATAAACCCTGATATGCATTAAAGATTTTTATCCCTCATGGCAACTTTATTTTTTTAAATTTTTTTTTTAGTACTTATTTTTTATCTGGACACAGCGTCTTTATTTTAGGGCCTCGAACATGCTAGGCGAGTGCTCTCCCTCTGAGGCCCAGCCCAGCCCCTCATGACAACTTTAGAATCAGATGTTTTGATCTTTGTTCTGTGTTGAAGAAAACTGGAGCTCCCCGGGACAGGGAAACAGCCCAGTCCAGGTGGAAAAAGCCGAACGAATCCTGGACTGAGACCCTGTCCTCTGGCTGCCGTTCTGTGGCGACTGTCCTGGCTCCAGCCTGTCCTCCAGGCTCTACTGTGGCTACTCTCAGATCACTTCCCCTGGGGACCAGGGACTCAGAAGGACCTCCCAGATGGCCTCTCCAAGGAGCCAGTCAGCCCTGGGAGCCATCACAGGACAGTCCCTGCCTTGTGCTTGTCACCACCCCACACCTCCCGCCCTCCCTGTCATCTCTCCTTGGCCAGCTTAAGTGTGTCCATCTGTTGCCTGGGTGCCACCAAGCACCCACACACGAGAGGCCCCCAGGATTGCTTGTGGGGTCAGTGATCATCCTGTTCTTTCTCCATTTCCTAGAGAACAACCGTGTTGTCAGATCCCCTCAGATAACCGTGACACCCCCTTTGTTTCTACCCAGGGAGAGTCCACAGCCCGAGCAGCAGAGCCCCTCACCTCTGTAGGTCAGCAGGGCCTCATCGAGGAACTCCGCAGCCTTCCAGAAGTGCTGGGTGATGTCCACCTCGGGGAAGTCGTCCACCTCCACGCCCAGGTACTGGATCTCCAGCCCAGTGTAGAATTCAGGGCCAGTTTAGACACCGGTGCCGTGGGCAGCATTCAGGATGTGGATGATGCCCAGCCTCTTCAGTCGTCCCTTGTTCACAGCCGCACTCCTGCAGGGAGAGCCGGGCAGGTTGACCACCATGATGGGAGCCTGCCTCTGGGCCTGAAGACCTAGCAGGGTGCCTCCTCCTCTCCCCAGGAGGTCTGGGGTGCTGAGGGATATTGTCAAGTAGGAATGACGCTTCAAAATTTCCTTGCCAGCGTACCCTATGTTAAATGGATTTCGCTGTTGACATTGCATGTAAGGTGATCTTGCTCAAGGACCAAGGCGGATCCGGGTTTAGAGCTGATCAGGTTTGAGGAAGTATCCCGCTCCTTAGGGTGTTCCTGGTTTAAGAAAAAAGGAGTTTTAGGGAAGTTTTAGTTAAAGATTATTGCTGCTGGGAGTAGGGCGTGCCTGCTGCCTGAGTTCCCGCTGAGTTCTCGTGGAGAAAAAGTATTTAGGACGTGCATTGTGGGGGAGAAAAAGAGAATTTCCCCTGAGCGTGTGTGGAGGCTGGTGTGAGATCGGGAATAAAGAATTGCTGTTTGAACCTACAAAGCTGTGTGGTGGCTCATGATCTTGTGCCAAGCCGAGACATTGGCATTAGGCACTGGGGCGCACTGTGGACACCTGTGTTTAAAGGGGCCTGACTTGGCTGCTGCATGAGAGAGAGAAGAGACGGAGCTAGATGGGCAGGGTGGGGGGAATGAGATTGGGGTGCAAGGACTCTTTAGGGTGGTCCAGGGTTCTCTAGTTGCAAATCCCATACCTTGGGAATGCACACTCACCCAAGCACAAAGCTGGCAGACAAGACATTAGGTGTGTTGTGCACGGATGACACACACTGTATTGCCCAAATCCCCTCATATGCATCATCTCGTTTTCCCCTTACAATAAACTCAAAGGCAACAATTTTAACTGCATTCAAAGATTCTAAAAATGAATAACTGCCCAAGACCATGAAAGAAGAAAAAGATGGAACAAGAACCGGTGTTTCTGAGCTCTTTTTGCTGCAACTGAGTTTGAAGGGCTCAATTTGAGAGCCCTGAGCACAGGCCTGCCTAGGAAGGAACAGGACAGTGAGCTGGGGCGGCTGGAGATGCCTGGGGCCACAGGTCAAGTGCTTCTGGTGGTGAAAACACAGGATTTGGTCCCTGCCCAAGGGAACAGTCCCCAGGCACCCGTCACAACAGGAAGGAGTTTCAGACCTCATGTCCCCAGCTATCTCCTACTGCCCACCTGGGCCCGGGTCCCTCTGTGCTTGTGGACACCTGGGTAATTACATTGGGAGTACATCCATTCAGCAGGCAGTGGATCAGCCAAAATTAGTTTCTTATATTAACCTGCTGGTACCAATTATGTACTGGTAAGGCTTGGAGGGATAATATGTGGAATGTGGAAGTTGTCTTTGTTTTTGTTCTGGAAACCATTCATAAACTATTAAAAAATAACATTTTTTCAGATCACAAAGACAATAAATGTCTTGGGAACTTGTAAAATTCATAACAAACCTAGACAGGAAACTAAAGCCACTTGTAAAACCACTTCCCAGAGACTCCTACTGCTAACTTGTTGATGGAAAAGCGCACGTGCGAACACACACACACACACACACACACACACACACACACACACACCCTCTACCTATCTGTGAGCATTCAGTATTCTTTTGTAACCCGGTTTCCCGCCCACTGTGTGGCACACACTTTCGTGTGTTGGTGAGCACGCGTGCAGACAAGCACTGTGGACAGCTCCTGCCGTTCTGTCCAATGGCTGTTATGGATGTCCAGGGATGGTGGACATGATGTCAGGAGTCTGTGTCAGGAAAGGAGGCCCAGAGGAGGCATCCACGAGGCAAGGCTAGATCAGGGAGCCTGGGCATCTGTTTGAGGGTTTGGGGAGTCTCTCCCCAGGCCAGGCCAGGGCAGGGCAAATGGTCAGCCAGCCTTGGGGGCTGGAGCTGCGAGGGCTGTGGGCAGAAGCTGAAGGAATGTCACCTCTCCCAGGCACTAACAGAGGGGAGACAAAGGTCACCACCACCACCATGGTCACACTCACTTCTCAGCTATGAAGACATGGGGCCAGACCTCATCCACGTCATTCCGAGGGGCCTCCTGGTGGTCCTGGACCAGGGCCCGCTGCAGGTCCAGCACACAGTGGGTGTTGTAGAGGCTGGTGTCATCCATCTTCTCCCTGACACGGTTGTACAGGTCCTCCACCAGCAGCTGCTCAGCGGACTCCAGCATGCCCGGACACTCTGCATCTGCTCTGAGCCCCTGAGGCTTGAGTTCTATGGGCAGCAGGTGGCATTTGCATTAGGGAGTGGGGACACCGTAGCCTTCCCTGTTCCTTGGAGAACTTGTACTGGCCAGCTCTCTTGGGACTGTGGGCATGAGCTGAATGCCAGGCGATCTGCAGGACGGACTTAGCAAGGCCCCAAAGGCCCTCTGCACCAGCTAGACACTGGGGTCAGGGTCAGCTGCAGGTGGGCAAGGGTGATGGGAAGAAACTGGGTTCCCTTACTCTCTCCTTGGTTTCTCTAACGCTGGCTGCTCACAGCTTAGACATGGTCCTTGAGAACTAGGGTCTGTCTGAGTCACACTTAGGAGTCCTATGGTGCTCAGCATGAAGTGGTTGCTCTGAGTTATTTTCCAAATGAATGGACCATGTTCTTCCCTAACCTGGTTCGCTCTGCTGGTTGGACTCCCTTACCTGTGGAATGCAAATTACCCTGGGAAAGTAAAGCTTTCAGGACTCACGGATACAGCGCTACTGCCTGAGCAGCCGTGCTGACCTCAGACAGGTGAGTTTACCAATCTCAAACCAGGTTCAGTGTCTCTCTGACACCAAGTCAGAAAAGCTCAAATTCCAGACCAGCTCAGAGTCTGACTCATCCCTCTGAGCCGACCTTATCTCCTGATAGTATACCAGCTCACAAGTTAGCCAAAGGGAGAGGGCCAGGGAGCAAGATGCTTTCCTTCCCTAAGAAAGCGGGAAGGAACAGGAGAGAGAAAAGCCTCTCTGGGTAGCCAAACGCACTGACGGAGAGAAGAAGAGAGAGGAGAGGTACGGCCTCCGAGAGGGACACGGCCTCTGGCCTGCACCTCCTCCTCCCTGAGGGGCGGCCTCCTGCAGTGGTGGCTGTGGAAGAGGGACAGCCCTTCAGGGAAGTATCCGGCAGGTTTCTGAAGTGGGCGGCTGTTCGAGGATTGGAGTCCAGGGAGTCCGCCTGTGCCTGGGCCCTGGCGGAGGCTTCTGTCTGTCTGAAGTGAGGAGTACCGCCCCTTGCAGTTCCAGCAGGTCCCACTCTAAATTTACTGCATATGATTGTATTTTCATATATCCTGACCTATCTAATTACAATTACGTGGTTCCAAAACAATTTTACACAGGTAGTTTAACACTTCCTCTTTTCAGTTTGTGAACTGAAGAAAAATGTCCAAGATTTATCTGAATCAGTGATAATAAACTATAAAACCAACATAATGAATGAATTCCAGATTTTTTGAGTTTCTTATTTTTATTTTGATTTTATCTGTCATACTCATAATTCCCTGAGCCTTCTCACAGGAAAGTTATTCTCATGAATTTTTAAATCAGATCTCACAGTTCAAAAAACTGAGATCTATTTCTAAAAGGCATTATAACAATGATCGTTTGAATTCTCTGTTATTTCTATTGAGTTTTCCACATGTAAAATAATCTTTTCTACCACATACATAGTATGAATTAATGGATGCTTACCTTCAGACTTTTATATGTAAATGAATTACTATATCTCAGATTAGAAAAGAAGGGGCAGGAAAGCAACTGTATTAATCGATACTGCACATGGGCATATGAAACACTGTAACTTAAGTGTAAAACCTGTAATAAAGATCTAAACAGTATTCAACAGTGTTCTTATTTAACACTTGAATTAAAGATAAAATTTATGTGGTAGAAGAAAACATTATTACAAATCTGGCAAATGAATCCAGAGTTGTGAAAATTAGAGTGGAGATGGCATACAATGTCTATAATAAGGTCATTACTTTCTGTTGTTGTTGTTGTTAATGGTAGCTGCCTTGCTTTGCCATTTCACTATTTTTTAAAAACTTTTTCTGCCAATTACTTACTTTACTTCATTGGTTCTAAGCGATGCAGTACACTAAATCACTTGATCTTAGACATCATTTTCATATTTTTATGTATCAGTTAAAATAAATTAATAAAAATAAAACAATAAAATCATGGTAACCAAAGTGTAGTTGGAGAGACCTTGCTTTGTAGGATGCACACATCAGCTCATCATAATACTTGACCCCACACAGTTCAACAACTAGTAGCAGAATATTAATAATCAGACAGATGAAAAGGATCATGAGAGAAGTGTAAAGTAAGCTTCAGTGTGAGGGGAATGCTGGGGAAGAAGATCACAACCAAGTATGATTATAACTATTAATGTCATCAAGTACCATTAATAATAATGAACATTTATTTGCTAATTCTAATAAATATACTTGTTCCAGAGCTAGTCATTTAACATGCCTGATCATCTCCACAAAGACCAAGAAGGTAGTTACTACTATCCTTATTTAACATATGAGTAACTTTGAAAAGAAAAATCTAAATACTAGGGTCCAGTTCAGAGTTTAAATGTCTATTTTCTCTGTTGTTACAACTTTTTCCAAATTCCCTTGCCTAAGTGTATCATTTTCATTATTACATATATTTATCTTTCCTATTCAGGATATAGTGTTTCTTACAAACTTGTTTGCAGTCTTTTAAATCTTCAAGACTACTCTATACTCATTTGATTCTCCTACAGAATTGATTGGAGGCAGTAAATAAATTTTTCAATGATATAAAAAATTAACAATTCCCCAAAGGAGAGTTTTTAAAGTTTTATTTAGTCAAATGGGGAACATAGTGGTTTGTTTTAGCTATAAATGTCTAAATGTAAAGCAAAAGGGTTAAAGTCTATGCATGTGTGTGTATTTATGTGAGTGTATGCACCTATTGTGTGTGTATATGTGTGTGAATGTATGGTAAATGTGTAAGGAAAATTGTTATTTTAAAGCCTGAGAGAATATGGTAATGACATTAGCTCAAAGGTATCATGATTCTGCTATAGTCCCCCAATACACTGGTGATTTGGGGTATGTTTTATGTATTTTTATTTGCTTATTTACTTACCAAGAGAAATTATGTGAATTTATACTTAATACTTTTACATGATAAATTAATTTAATTACATAATAATCCTACAGTAAATAATCTTGGGGTAAAAACTTCAATTCACCACTTTCATAGGAAACCTGGCTTAACTATTTTGAAGAAGTATCAAGCTCCCTCTCTTAAAAAGACTTCTATGAAAGTAAATATATTAGTTTTCATGTATATTTGAACTTTGAAGTAGATCTCTTAATAATTAAATCATACTTGTAGAGAAGTTTAACATATGTTTAGCTCTTTTAAAAATGAATTCAGGCACATCAGTTATTTTTTAAAATTCAACATAACTTGGTAATAACAATTTGCCTAAGTAGAGTGAGTTTATTTTGGAGTAAGTGTTGTTTTGCTTTTTTTTTCTTGCATTTGTGCACAACTTATACAATAAATTGTAAGACATTCCATCATAACTTGGTCAGGTCCGAATAAATTAATGAAAAAGAAAGAGCCTTTGAGAACCAAGGCCATTTTCATTCTTTAATACAAAAGGCATCCTTTCATTTTTTTCTTTTCTTTTTCTTTTGGTATATTTGAATGCCATTTTTCACAGAAGTATCAAAGGTAGCTGGATTCTTTCAAAGGATGAATAAAAGAGGAAGGAACGCTGTTCATAGTACTCCTAGACTCTCTGTCTTCATCAATGAATGGAAGTTGTAAATAGAAACACTGAAATTTGTTCCTTTAATCTAATGTTTTCTTCTTGCACTTGCAATGTTTTCTATTTTCTTCTTTTTAATGAAATCTCAGAATGTGTTTCTGTTACCAATTATCTAAAGTTTAAAATTATTTGAGCTTGGAAACAGCAAAATTTACTATTCAATAATATTCTATTTAAAAACTTCTGTTTAAAATGAGATTTTAAAGTTGAAAAATACTTTAATAAAAAGCTCATTTCACTGTCAATATTGTTTAATTTTGCAAACATTTATCACAGACTTCAAAATGTGTCAACCCAAATTTGGGCATCCCTGGGCTAAATAGTACAGGCAGGTGCATCATCTCCAGAGTGTTCTGCAAAACTTGGCCATCCCACCCCATAGCCTTTCATTTGTCCTTCTATTAATTAAAAACCACAGCTAAACAGAAGATAGGCCATGAGTGATAAGACATCTTCTGAGTACATGAAAAATAACTGTTCTGATTGAGTGTGAGTTTGCTCAGGACCTGCACTCTTTTGCATGTTAGGACCGTTACTTGCCTGGTGTCATCCAATATTTTTGGATCAAGACATTATAACTTACTGTATCAATTCCTCCTTTTCTTATTGGTGGAGAAAATCATCCTAATTCTGAATATCACAAGCTTTTCTAAATTCATGGACAACACATTAATAAAAAATTGCTTAGATTTCTGAAGAAATTTATACTATTTTGTAATAGGAAATTTCAAGAGAAAAATGCTTGGTAGGAAGCCTTTGCTCTTCAATGTTAAAGGCACAAATGGTTTTTATCATGTTTCATTTTCTTGGATTTAGTTTTGTACTTTCACTTACTCAAACTCTATTAACTGAAATCTTATTGGGGGTTGGTAACTTGATCAGTGAAAGATAAATGTGGTCCCTGCCCTCACTGTTTATTTTGGACTCCAAATTATATTCTGGGACTGGATATAAAGGATTATAATGAAAATGACTGAGTCTGTCCATCCTTCTTTCTTTTAACTTGCAGTTAGAATTCTGTCCAGTTTTTATGAGAGAATGAATGGCATTCCTGGAGAACATTTACTTTTTTAAATAATTTTTGTACTTATAAAATTACTCAAGAATGTCACCATTTGAGGGAACAAAAAAATCATGCTATTGGAAAAAAATAATTATTACAGGCATTAAATGGGTAGTCATAATTGCCTGTATATGAACTTTGTGACTAAAGCAACCACTTTAGTATCTTATTTCCAAAACAAAAATGTTGCTTTTATATTTGTTTCACACATTTATAATTAGACATTCAGTTTACGAAAGATAACAAACTAAGAATAGTCATGACAATAAGAAAAATAAAATGAAGACTTCCTGACTGCTGAGCTAGTGCTCTTTAAGGAACCACATCATGTGACTATATCCTGGTTGTTTGGCTTCTGTTGCCATTGTGACAAATTCTATTTTATGCCTGTAAATTCTATTTCCTAAATTTGCATGCACAAAGCACCATTTATTACACCAATAATATGTTTCCTGGTACTCTTAATCTGGCTTGAATAGTTAGTTGCTTTATTTCAACTCTTCACATAATATATATGAAGTTACAATCTTCAAAAACATATATATTCTAAAGCTTATTAAAGATGTTGTGCATCAAAGAACATCCACATATCTTTAGTCAACAGACCAGGAATTGCTAAAGTTAAAAGTTTAGTTATGTTTTTAATTTCTAACACATTGACTATTTAATTCTTCATTCAATCAACATTTAAGGCAAACATCTACATGAGATATAGATTCACGAAAAGTTCCAAACATTCCCTGGAAGAGCAATTAAATAAATAATGACTTATAACTTCTGGAATTCCTCTGGCAAATCTTCCTAAAATCTCTAATGTTGAGTTCATAGAATATCAAAAAGAAATTCTTTGTTTATGTGCTTTTTTAACTAATGTGTCTATCTTAAATATAGTACATTGTTGCCAAATACAAATTTAGCTGCATTAAATGAAACTGTATTGGAGAGAGTTGTGTTTGTTCAGTGTAAATTAAATCACTATTGTGGCAAACAAAGTAAAAATGCACCAGGTAAAAAACAAGAAATGCCTGCATTTTTTCCTCAAATAATTTTATGTCTTTTTCTTGTGAAACAATACAAGTCTTAAAAAGTAAACTCAATGTTAATTAGATTAATTCTTGGAAAAGTTTAATAAGCAAGAAATTAACAATGAGGGAGAACAGCTACACTGCATTTCAGAGACTCAATGAGAAACTATCCTTTTTGAAGAGATATGAATTCAAGAAGAAGAAGAAGAAAATTAGATTAATGGTCGTTGGAATGGAGAATTTCAAAGGAGTCTCCATCATCTGCAGGCATTTTAGTTTTTTTGTGTGTGTGTCTGTGTGTGTGTTTGAACAGTCTTTACTATATATCATTCGAACAAAAACATTTTATATATAGTTGTGGAATTCTGTGTTGTAAGAAAACCACTTGACATATTTGATTCATGTTCTGATTCTAGTTTCAAGTTAAGAAAGTGGATAAATTGGCTTAAAGCATCTTAATTACAAAAATATGGAATATTTATTTATTTTAATTTTACTGTAAGGCATCATGCTCTGATATAAAGTTTGACTTAGAACAATTTCTGACATCATCTAGAAGAGTGCACCTTCATTTTCCTGCTTTGTGTATAACATGCTCCCGGGTCATATCCTAAGAAACTTTCGAATACAGGTCATCTATGTGGAACACTCAAAATTTGATGCATCTTGCCTTCTGAACATGACCTTTTGTGTTATCAGTGAAGCTAGCATACAATTATTGTGATCACTTGATAATGTGATCACTTGGTTGGTTTAATCTGTTTTTTAAATAAGTGTGATCTCTGTAATCAGTTGTATTGTAAATGTAGCTGTTGTGCTTAGATGTTGGGAAATAAAGCAAAAAAGGTGAAACTAAGAACAGCAAGGGTGATGAAAATGATAAGGCATAGAAATCTGCAGGATGCTCTGTGTGAGCCATCTTGATCAAGCAAGATATATTTGAACCTAACATACATATATAGGCGCATAAGCATACTATGCACATGCATTTTAAGGAAGTTTCACAAAATGTTTACCTTTATTTATCCCACTAAATGCAAAACATAGACTCTATTCTTCTATTCTATTATTCCACTCCACTGCACTCTACTCCACTCCATTCCATTTGTTCATATTAGTTAAAAACATAATGGGGCTGGGCACCTTGGCACAGACCTGTAATCCCAGCAGCTCCAGAGGCTGAGACAGGAGAATCTTGAGTTCAAACACAGCCTCAGCAACAGCAAGGTGCTAAGCAACTCAGCGAGACCCTGTCTCTAAATAAAATAAAAAAATGGGCTGAGGATGTGGCTCAGTGTTCAAGTGCCTCTGAATTCAATCCTTGGCAAGTCATTCCCCCCACAAATAAAATCAGTCTCTATGAAATAAGTAGACTTCATTTCACTAATGGATCATGATATGTAAGTGGGGGAAAATGTGACTAGTGTCAGTGAGTGACTTTTGATATGGAGCACACAGGTAGTTTTTCTTTTAATTTATTTTTTTCTAATTTGTTATATATGATGGCAGAATGCAATTCATTTTATATTACACATATAGAGCACAATTTTTCAAGTCTCTGATTGTACACAAATTATTTTCACACCATTCGTATCTTCACAAATGAACTTAGGGTAATGATGTCTAACTCATTCCACAGTCTTTCCTACCCCCATACCCGCTTCCATCCTCTTCTTCCCCTTTGCCCCATCTAAAGTTCCTCCATTCCTCCCATGCTCCCCACCCATCACCATTATGATTCAGTATCCTATATCAAAGAAAATACTTGGCCTTTGGTTTTTAGGGATTGGCTTACTTCACTTAACATTATATTTTCCAACTCCATTTATTTGCCATGATTTTATTCCCTTTTATTGCTGAGTCATATTCCATTGTGCATATATACCAAAATTTCCCTACACATTCAACTACTGAAGGTCATCTGGGTTGGCTCCACAATTTAGCTATTGTGAATTGTGCTTAGATAGTTTGAAGAGCTTGCTAAAGCTATGGAATGATGAGGGGATGATGAGGGGATTCCATTAGATTCTTTAATAGATTGATAACATCCCTTTGAAATAATAAAAGTTAAATGGTATAAAGCTATTTACAGTCAGAACACTATATAATACCTACTTATTATATTATCAACTTTATTTGTATTATCTCATTTAATCTTTACAACAGTGTTTTTAGATTGGTCAAATTATACACCAGTATTACAGTTAAGGGAATTAATGTTCAGTGGGAGGAAATGCTTTTTTTTATTCACCAACATTATAACAATAAATAAAATCTTAATACAGAAAGTTTGACTCCAAAACTAATTTTAAGCTTGCAAAATCCAGTAAGATAATTTATTTCTTTTCTTTGTTCCAACAAAAAGATTTCTTCATGACCTTCTCTGTGCCATGCACCATGAACATAAATGTAACTGACTGCTCTGATAGCATTCATTGTAAAGAGAAGGATAAATAGAAGTCAGGGTTGAAGGGCATTCCAAAACTAACAGAAGAGGCAGAAAAACATAATCAGTTATACATTGACTATGAAAATAAGGTAATTCCTTTCTTCAGAATTTTTCTTACAGAAGAAATCTGTAAGTTTATCAACAGAAGAAAAAACCATGCTGGATTTGATGTCTTCCAACTCTACTCTAGGTATCTGCCACAGTTTTCCTACTGTGAAATTTTTGGTTTGGAGTGGTACACTATCATAGGGTCACCTGGTAGGTCTCTGGCCTCACGTACATTCTCTTGAAAGTCAACATTTTAACTCTAGAGTTGCTGTTTGTAGTAAGGAGATTAATAATTGCTCTTGGTTGTAGCCTATATGGAAATCTACACAGTCAGCTGCTGCTGTAGTCATGTCCTGGTTATATGAAAAGGACTCAGGTGATGAAGGGCTGTGATTCATTGCTACTAAACAATTTCAGTAAAGTTCAAGGTCTTAGGTCTAAGTGTAACTCATGAAATTTACCTCTTACCTGTCAGCTTCTCTGACAATGTAAATAAAAATTTAGAATTACAGCAAATACAGAACTCTGCACAGAATCACCTTATTATAAAAGGCAATTACTTATTATAGTAGGCAACAGAACTCAACCTACAAGGTAAAAGCTTACTTTCCTTTTGTAATTTCACAAAAATTTTGATAGAAACACCTTTGCAGCAGAATGGTGCCTAACACATTTATTATTATTATTATTATTATTATTATTATTGTTATATGAATACAATGAATGTAGGTAAATAAACTAAGAGTAACTGATTCAAGTTAGTGTTATCTGCTAAAATGATATGATATGAAAATACTTAGATTTTAAGATAATGTCAAACTAATTATAAAAGCAAAGTTAATATGGGAAGTTACAACTGATTTCAACTATTCTAAATGTTCTTCTTGAGTTTTCTTTACAGTCAGTTAAAAGCCATATGGGAAATTATGTCTACTTGATTTCTAGTCCTTTCATAACCTTTGTCTAATTTTGAGCCCAAATTTATATACCATACTTTGCTTTTTGGAAATTTAGTTACTGCTGAAAATTAATTAATCTTTAGAGAACAAGACATGTCACCATTCAAAAATTTCCAATAAACTCTGAAAAGAATTCCAAAAGCAGGGCCTTGCAACGTGACTACAAAGTGTTGGGTGCCTGAGGCAGATTCCCGGAGCCGCCCTATTCCCCCCCCCCAACAGAGTCCATATACAACTCAATCAATCCAGCACCACAACTATTATATACAGCTTAACTCAAATCATCATCTCAATGGTTCGCTGGCAGCACCTTTCAACCATTCCCTCTGGCAATATGCCAGGCATCATTCTGACTTTGGCTGTGGCTCTCAATAGGTTCCAAAAAATTTGTGCTGTTTTAAGTCACTACCTTTGTGCTAATTTGTTACATGGGGATTGAAAACTGACAGTTACTGGCATTCTTCTTTAAACGTGGGGAAAATTGAATCCAATGGGGGAATTCCTCTACGTTAAGTCCCCAGGCCCGGGAAGATCCCACCTGGATTATCTCTGCCCTCTGGGAGCTTCACTGTGTCTTCTTGCTTCTGCATGGAAGGGAGCTTGTGTTAGTAGCCGCGTGGCTTGCCCAGCCCCCTCCTGCCAGAGATCTTGATAGTTCTGAGCATCTCTCCCTGTCCTGAGGTCTGTCCCTGTCCATTCCCATGGGCCGCTGTCCTGCTGATGAGACAGCCCAGTTCCTTGTGGGCCCCTGTGGATGCTTCATGAGACAGAACATGTGCTCACATCTTGCTGAGGTCATTCCTTTTCCATTTTCAGCTTCTTCTGTGGTGGCTGAAGGATCATTCCAAGAAGCTCCCTGGTGGCTCTCTGAAAGGACTGAGAAGACCTACAGGCATAACTTGAACCCCTGGTGTTGAGTGCTGGGACCTTTCCATCTTCCTGAGATTGCAGTAAAGGCCTGTACTGCTGCACCCCTTCAGCTCTTTGTGCTAACCTCCAGAGCAGCTATCTCTTATTTTTAGCACCTTTTGCCATCTGTACAGGATGAGGATTTCCCACATTGACAGCTCTTTCCTCAGTTTCTCCCTCTCTCTCCCCGCCCTGAAATTTTACTATAAATATAAAGAAGAAAACAGTTTTCACTTCAACACTTTGCTTAGTAAACCCAACTTGTAAACTCACCAATGACAGGTCCTACCTCCTAAAGGACTGCAGGGAACCATTTTCCTAAGCTTCCGGCCACGGTGGAACAAGGGTCTCCCTTCCTGCTGTTTCAATAACATGAGGCTTTCTTTCTTCTGAGCACTCCCTTGCAGTCCTTTTAGGGTCCATAGTTATAGCAGTCTTTAAAGCAATCAAGGCTTTTAAAATTATTATTATTCTCCTCAAAATTCCAGCAGGCTTAGTTTACCAGCAGATTCCAAAACACTTTGCACATATTTGATGTTTTGTTATGGTAGCATGGCTGGTATCAGAATTTATTTCAGTGTTCTGTTGCTTTCATACCTATTATCACAAACTTAGAAACTAAAAAAGGACCCACTCCTTACCTCCCAGTTTCTGTGCACCAGACGTCTAGCAGGACTCAACTGGGTTCCCAGCTCAAGGAGTTACAGCAGGAACAACTGAGGTCCCACTGGCCTGTTTTCCTCAGGAACATCAGGTCCTCTTCCAGGCCCATTCTTGGGACTGGCAGAATACAGTTCCTTGCAGTTGCAGACTAAGGTTCCCGTGTCCTTCTGGGTATTTGGGCAGCAGTCACTATTGGCTCCTTGCAGCCATTCTCCAATCCCTACTTATGGTCCTCTCCATCTTCAAAGGCCAGCAACAGTGGGGCAAAATACAGTTGAACAAAGATTTTCCCAGACAGTCACCCCCAAGTTGGGTTTAGTTCTATAATCTTGCTTCAACTGGGACTTTATTTCATTTACTTTCGTGTGTGATAAATGAGCTCCTGATATAACCCCCTACCATGAACTTTACCATGATGGTCCCTGCTCCCATCTGAGCATACTTTGATTATGCTATTTCTCTCTACAGGTTCCCGTGTGGCATCCAATGGCAGCACCTTGGTTCTCCTGTACTTCAGGAACTGGGCCAGGTTTCTTTTATGTAACTTGTGTACATATCTAAAAGTCCTGCTTTTTTCTTATCCATGACAAATTACAGACTGAAGTGCTAGGCACTTATGTAATTGGAATTTCTAAATTCTTCCAGAAGCAAATAATGAATGCACATAAAAATAAAAGTAATAAAATATTCTTCATTGATTTCACTTTAAAGTTAGCCCAATTAAATTAACAACAGGGATTATAAAATCAGTTCACTACAAAAATTCTATCAAATAAGAAATGTATCTTGAGAAGATTTAACTGATGCCAATTATTAATTTACAGTAATTATTAAATTATTTTTGCAAAATGCTCATATGCTTTAACATATTTTTAAAGCACATTAATTAAGCAAAAATAATATCTGCTTTCTTCTTTGAGAGAAGCTCCTTCTACCCATGATTGCAGAAGATTAAAAACTATTTGCTTTTAACCTCCTCAGATTAAAAGAATGTAATCAGAGACAGAATGACAAATTGATTAAAATAAAAAGCTTTTTATAAAACTTGAAAAGTACTATCATCTTGTTATGTATTCATTCATATGAGTAATGTTCCATTTGAGGTCAAACAAAATATTTTCCAAAAGTTATAAGTTTCTGTTGAACTACTATATTTCAAGTTTCTCAGCCTTAACTTCTGTAAAAATCATGTTATATTGAATAAAAAGGCAATTTTTAATAAATACAGTATCTCACACTGAAAAAGGTACAGATGGACAAATGTTTTTATCTTGTGGTTTTCCTGTTTATTCATGTTAAACAGTATGTAGAATTAATTCCATAAAAATGGAAGCTGTTTGAATCAGACCATCCTGATTCTAAGGTAACACAGAAGATCAGCTTTCTTTAAAATAGACAGAGAACTGGTATATGTGTGCTTTTTGTTTTTCTCTGGTGGGAAATTAATATGAAATATCAAGTTTTCAAAGGTTTCCATTTGTGTTCTTTAAAAAAACATAGATGTAATTTTGTGAACCTTATGCCAATAGCAGTGGGATTTGCCCCCACCTCTGATGCTGAGCTTTCCTGGTCAACTGCCTTGACTTTTATAAGATGTGACAGGAGCTATGTGGGGCAGTTTAAGAATCTAGACCTCACCAGCTTTCAGAGCTTTTCACAACCTCCTTCCCCACTGCCCTTGAGGAATTATGGAAGGGGCTTACTGTTGAATAGTTGTTACTATTGTACTGCATTAGTCTTCCTACCATTCCTCTTGTGAAGGATTGCTCATCCTTAATCTAGGTCTATATAGCAACATGTTAGAAGACTTACGTACAGGACATACTGTGATTAAAACTGCTATGAGCTTCCCTCCAAACCCAGGAAAATAGATGAGATATTTTTAAGCTGTCATGATATGTAGCAAAATGTTTAAAAAATAGGTAAGAGGTATGCTCAAGGTTTTTGAAAATAGACCAAGTAATAACAATTACCTACCTGTAGAGATAAGATTCCAAAAGTGTTAGCTGACGAGCAATTTCTATTGGGTGAAGTGTCATAAGATCAAATGTTTCAAACTGCCCTGGTTTACTGATATGCCATTCAATTGGTGGAGGTGGACTTTCAAAGGTAATATTATGGCTTATTCCATTTGCCTGAGCTTGCTTCTTCCTCTTGATGATCTTAGCAATTGACTCTACCCATTTCTTCATAGCTTTCCCTAGAAAAAACACATAATTAGAATGTCTTTTACTTGACAGACATAACTGTAGATCTTCATATAATTTTTAACGTTCACTCAACCTCAACAATTATCAACTCATGGCAAATTTTTGCTTCATCTAACCCAAATCATGCCATTTCTTCACTCTGTTGTTTGTTTTTTTGGTACTAAGAACTGAACCCATGGATGTTTTCTCACTGCACTACATCTCCAGTCCTTTTTTGTTTTTCATTTTCAGACAAGGTCTTGCTAAGTTGTTGAGGATCTCACTAAATTGTTAAGGCTAGTCTTGAACTTGTGATTCTCCTGTCTCAGTCTCCTGAGTTGCTGGTATTATAGGCATACACCATTATACCCAGCTCTAGTTATTCTTTAAACAAATTCAAAAATCATATCATTTTGTCTATATTTAAGTCTTTTTAAAATAATCATTAGGTCATTATGACATATAAAAAATGAATCATTTTTTTCTTTTTTAAAATTTGTTTTTAGTTATACATAACAGAATATATTTTGACATACTAGATGGAATATAACTTCCCATTCTTGTGGTTGTACATGAGGTGGAGTTACACTGATCATGTATTCATTCATATATGAACATAAGAAAGTTATGTCTGATTCATTCAACTTTGTTTCCTATTCCCATCTCCACTCCCTCTCCTTCATTCCCCTTTATCTAATCAAATGAACTTTGATTCTCCATCCCTGTTATTGTG